>NC_060897.1:1254167-1334167 GCF_014805685.1 Silurus meridionalis
CAGAGGAAAAATCGAAAACACAGCCGCTATTACTATTAATGGAACTGAAGGTGCACTAAGCCCTGCCCCTTTAATCTAACACTAACCAATCACAGGCTGTTTCATCTCCAGGCTTGCTCTAATTGGCTGAGAAAAGCATGGTCTGTACATTATATATATACAGTGAGGAAAATAAGTATTTGAACACTCTGCTATTTTGCAAGTTCTCCCACTTAGAAATCATGGAGGGGTCTGAAATTGTCATCGTAGGTGCATGTCCACTGTGAGAGACATAATCTAAAAAAAAAAATCCAGAAATCACAATATATGATTTTTTAACTATTTATTTGTATGATACAGCTGCAAATAAGTATTTGAACATCTGTCTATCAGCTAGAATTCTGACCCTCAAAGACCTGTTAGTCTGCCTTTAAAATGTCCACCTCCACTACATTTATTATCCTAAATTAGATGCACCTGTTTGAGGTCGTTAGCTGCATAAAGACACGTGTCCACCCCATACAATCAGTAGGAATCCAACTACTAACATGGCCAAGACCAAAGAGCTGTCCAAAGACACTAGAGACAAAATTGTACACCTCCACAAGGCTGGAAAGGGCTACGGGAAATTGCCAAGCAGCTTGGTGAAAAAGGTCCACTGTTGGAGAAATCATTAGAAAATGGAAGAAGCTAAACATGACTGTCAATCTCCCTCGGACTGGGGCTCCATGCAAGATCTCACCTCGTGGGGTCTCAATGATCCTAAGGAAGGTGAGAAATCAGCCCAGAACTACACGGGAGGAGCTGGTCAATGACCTGAAAAGAGCTGGGACCACCGTTTCCAAGGTTACTGTTGGTAATACACTAAGGCGTCATGGTTTGAAATCATGCATGGCATGGAAGGTTCCCCTGCTTAAACCAGCACATGTCCAGGCACGTCTTAAGTTTGCCAATGACCATTTGGATGATCCAGAGGAGTCATGGGAGAAAGTCATGTGGTCAGATGAGACCAAAATAGAACTTTTGGGTCATAATTCCACTAAACGTGTTTGGAGGAAGAAGAATGATGAGTACCATCCAAGAACACCATCCCTACTGTGAAGCATGGGGTGGTAGCATCATGCTTTGGGGTGTTTTTCTGCACATGGGACAGGGCGACTGCACTGTATTAAGGAGAGGATGACCGGGGCCATGTATTGCGAGATTTTGGGGAACAACCTCCTTCCCTCAGTTAGAGCATTGAAGATGGGTCGAGGCTGGGTCTTCCAACATGACAATGACCTGAAGCACACAGCCAGGATAACCAAGGAGTGGCTCTGTAAGAAGCATATCAAGGTTCTGGCATGGCCTAGCCAGTCTCAGACCTAAACCCAATAGAGAATCTTTGGAGGAGCTCAAACTCCGTGTTTCTCAGCGACAGGCCAGAAACCTGACTGATCTAGAGAAGATCTGTGTGGAGGTGGGCCAAAATCCCTCCTGCAGTGTGTGCAAACCTGGTGAAAACTACAGGAAACGTTTGACCTCTGTAATTGCAAACAAAGGCTACTGTACCAAATATTAACATTGACTTTCTCAGGTGTTCAAATACTTATTTGCAGCTGTATCATACAAATAAATAGTTACAAAATCATACATTGTGATTTCTGGATTTTATTTTTTAGATTATGTCTCTCACAGTGGACATGCACCTACGATGACAATTTCAGACCCCTCCATGATTTCTAAGTGGGAGAACTTGCAAAATAGCAGAGTGTTCAAATACTTATTTTCCTCACTGTATATATATATATATATATATGATGAAAAAATGACCAGGACCTCAGGAGACAAGTTAGGGAGTCTGCCTTTATTACAGTGGTCTTTCTTTACATTTTTAATTTATTAAACGATAATGTATCATACTTTTTATTCATTTATAGCTACTTTTAATGTCGCACAACATCTACATGTAGTGAAATGAGTGTTCCTGCTTTTGGCTACGTTATAGCAGCTATAAACGTTCTTTCCCTTCACCAGCCCTCTCCATTTTTCTTTTTACTTCAATTAGAAATAATCACAGTTTATACTGTCAAATTACTACATATTAGGGGTGTAATGGGCTTTCAGTACAGTGCACATGTGTACAGATGTGTACAGAATGCAATCCTTGTTTTACGTGCGGAACACATTAAGTGGCAGACCACACGTTTTTAGTCTCCGCCTCGCACTTTGAGTCACTGCGGCTACGCGAACACTGAACACGTGCGATTTTGTGCAAAACGTTTTTATGACAGTCTAGCGCTATGGATTTTTAGCAGTTTATTTCCTGCTTCAAATATTTCTCTTAAAAGGAGAAAATCCTGAGAATTCCACATATCGAAGGAATGAATGAATGAATGAAGAATGGAAGGAATGAAGACGTGTTGAAGTCTGCTGAAATAAGTGTTAAGTAAATCATATCTTTAGAAAATTAAACATTAAATGTAAAACACACACATATATATTACTCAAATGGGGTCGAACCTATATAAACTATTTAATTACATTTTTCCATTTATATAATTTTATTTCATCAATTTATTCTATTAGTCAATTTAATTAATAGAATAGAAAACATGTATTATTTCATTTATTTGTATATATTTTTTAATGACCCAGTCTGGCATGGAAGAAACAAACCAGTGTGGTGTGAAAGGTGGGACTTTGCTAATTTACTTTGCTAATTCCAAAAAATGGACACGTGAGGGCACAGTGGCTGCTGGGAAATGTAGTCTCTGTCTCTTGACCAAAAGCTTTTCACTGGAGTTTTTTTTTTATGATTTGTTTGTGATGTACTTCCTCCTTTTGTCTTGCAATTGGCAAAAAATTGCAATAAAAAAACCTTAATCATGCTAAACATGGTGCACTGTGTCCTACACAAGCTCCTGAGATACCAGTGCTTCCTTCTGCTCTCCAGCCCTGCCTGATCCATAATGATGCTCCATCTCTGGATCAGTTGGAAACCACTTGTTGGCAGAGGTCCATAGCAGGTGATCTTCCACTCTAAACCATAGAAAGCAGATCTTCATGGAACTGGCTTTTGTCATGCTGGAACAGGTTTGTGTCTCATGGTTTAAGCAAATGGATCATTTTACTCTACAGCATCCAAAGACACCCAAGTTTGGGGGAGAACCACATATGGGTGGGGAAGTCAAATGTCCCGAAATAGTTCCATATAGTGTATGTCCATGAAACACATATTTGAGGATATTTGAAGGAGAACGTTCAGAATGAAGATAAAAAAAAAAATCAAGATAACCTTTGTGGTTGAAATTCAAGGCTAGAAAATTATTCCGATTTTGGATCTTCTGCTTTAGGTCCACAAAGAACCTTCAGGGGTTTCCCCAAAGAAATGCATTAAATAATAAGAACAGAAAACCTGATCGAATTTATTTTTCTTACAAATACCTCTGGGTGCTGATAGTGGAGGACTCGCGGCTTATCGCTCGTTCTGCCTGCTAGGTGCTTTCTGGGGAAAGGATGGATTCAAGGTAAAAAAAAAAAAACCTGATGCAACCCTCTTGCACATGATGAAACCTTTACTCTCTCAATCTTTCTCCAGATCTCTGTTGCTCTCTGTTCTCACTCTGATCTCCACTCTCTCTCTCCATCTCAGTCTGCTGTAGTTTCGCTGAGCTGTACGAGAGACGCTTCCTCGGAGACCGTCTGCTCAAAAATCAACTCTTTCTCAGAGGAACAGAAAATGATGAAACCCTCACAAGTGGAGATATTTCTAGATAAAACATCAGCACGAGGATAAAAATAGAGCCGTGTTTCCAGGATTGGGATGCAGGAGCAGAGGTTGGTTGCTTAACTGGCCAGAAGTTTGTGAGATCAATTCCCAGGGCTCCTCGAGAAACACTGTGGTAACCTGATTTAGAATTTTTGAAGAGTGCAAAAGCTTTTTCTTTCAAAAAAGGATTCAGGTAGAATATTTGAAGAACTCTTTCTTGAGAGTGGAAAAACTCTTGGATTTTAGAACGCTTAAGTATCCGAAGAACCTTCAATGAACCCATTTTTAAGAGTCTAGACTTTTCCATTGAGAAAATATTGAAGGCAGAAGAGGACAGTGACAGTTATTACCAGTGTCAAACAGAAACTCTTATGAATCTGAGAACCTTTACATATCCAAAGAACCATAGAGGAACACATTTTTCAAGGACTGTAAAGCTTCTTAGTAGGACCTTTATGTAAACCTTCATTTCATCCAAGGAACCATATTTATCCAAGAATCCCCTTGAAGAACCAATTATTTAGACTTCTCCATAAATCCAAAAGGAGGACCAAATGTTTATTGCTGAGGTATTAAAGTGCAACAGTGAGTGGTGCGATGCTGCTGATGATGATGTCACTGTTACCACACCAAATTAGATTCCTTCATCGCCACATCTGGGTCAAGCTTCACTCTTCTGGTAAGATGTTCCACTACATTTTGTGGGGATTTGTGGAGATTCATTCAGCCACAAGGGTGTTAGTAAAGTCAGGGACTGATGTTGTTGAGGTGATAAGGCTTCTGGAGTGCAGTCAGTGTTCACATTTATCCCAAAGGAAGGTCTTCCAGTATAAGCAATGGAAAGCAGATCTTCATGGAGCTGGGCTTTGTGCACAGGGACACTGTCATGCTGGAACAGGTTTGGGTCTTCTAGTTTAAGTGAAGTGCATCCAAAGACATCTTATACAAGTATGTGGAAAAAAAGGTGGGTGTCGGAATACTTTGTGCTGTACAATGTGTGTAGAAGTCGCTGCGGTGGCTGAGTTGCGTTAGTGGAATCACAGAGAAGTGTTTTGTTTGCTCCACTATGTAAATTCAGGCTAAGTGACTGATGTAACCTTCATCAGCTTGATATTTGATGATATTTGCAGAGCTCCAGTGATTTCATACAGTTAGCCGCGGTTGTGTTTTTATGTCCCACCGTGTTCCATAGAACTTGATGTATCAGTTTGACATTTTCACGTGACCAAAAGCTGGTGATAAAATAACACAAAATAACAGGATGATGGTATTTGCATTCGGATCGAGAATTCTGCTCCTCCAAATCACACACAGAGATCAAGTAGTGCCAGAAGATCACGCTTCGACTGCGTCCACACTAATCCGGATTAATACAAAAAATGCGATTTTGGGATAAATATGCTCAGCGTTCTTACTATTGTTTTCCATCATTTTCTAGACGTTGCTTATCTACACTGAAACATCTGAAATCTGCACCTAACGTTTGAGGTGGGATCAGTAAGTTTCGAGACTTGCTGTGTTTAGTACTTTATTTATCTACGTTTCCACACTGTCACTTCCAAAACAGGGCACAGCATATTCAGCGCTCACAGTGTTCTTCTGGAATGTGTCTGTTTTAAAGCGTCTGAATCTTCATCTTCGGGAAGAGGACGCAGTCTGCGAGAGCCAAATCTGGCGAGAAGGGTGGGTGTAAAAGTGAGATCATGGGGATTTTTCTCCGACGATCATCATGCACGAGTTGCTGAATGGTTTCGACATTTTCAGGGATTGAGCTCGTAGAAGGTCTTCCTGATATCTCGTCATCTTCTAGCGATGTTCTTCTGCTATTCAAGTGCGCGAATGTATCCACTTTGGAGAGCATTTTTAAAAAGCTGAATTTTTGTTGACTAAAATTGACTATTTTTGTGGACGAAAGGCAAAAACAGAGAGAAAAATATGCTTTTTAAACAAAAATGTATTAGTGTGGACATGACCTCAGTTCTGTGGGAGAAAGAAAGTGTCTGTGCTGCATGTCTACTAATAATGGAGCTGCTGCCGTCCACTTCTGGTTCAGCGGAGGGTGAATAGAGAGATGTGGCCTGTGGTGGCCATGTTTGATTTGCTCTGATGTTTGTGAGGAAATGGCGTTGCGAGTTTGCTGTGACCTGCAACATACACAGAACATACACAGAAAAAAAATGTACAATTATTTCATGAGTAAATGTGAAAAGGTGAAGCCAACCATGGGTGGAGAACTCTTCCTCTTCTTCTCCTTCTTCATCTTCATTAAAAAGTTCAAGCAGAACCTTTGGTGCCTTTATTTATGTATGGTTTTGATGTAAAATAGATGAAAGGTGCAACCTCCTACTGACTGTAAGAACCCTTAATTATTCAAAACTCTCAGGGAAGCCATTTTTATCATTCTAGATCATTTCAAACGTTTTGCTCATGCACAGATTTCAGATGTTTCAGTGTGGATGAGGACCTCAGAGAAACACTTTTTAGATGCTAATGAATTTCATTCAGAAATCTAAGAAGTCTTTGGTATCCAAAGAACTCTTGAGGGACCCAAGTCTAGATCTTTTCATTGAGAAAAAGTTTCACATGAAACCTTGAAAGGATTTCTAAAGAGTGAAGAAACTTTCTCTTATTAAATATGTTGAAATCAAGTCTCAACTGAGTTTCAAGAAAAAAATGTGAAGAATTGAATTGAATTGCTTAGGAGTAAGGAATTAATAGGATCTCTTTATGTATAAAAAAACAACCATGAAGAACCAAGTTGTAGAAGTCTAGAACATTCCATTTCAAAAAGTAGAAGAACCTCCTTAATGAAAGAAACTTTCCAAGAAACCCCTGAAGAACCGTTAAAGCAGGAAACCTTGTTTTATAGTAAAATCTTAAAGTAGGACATTTCAATTAGTATGTGTAGAACACCTGAGGAACCACAAGAGAACAAAGCTTTTTATTAAGATTTATAGAAAGTATTTAATTCTATTCTGATTCTAATCATCTACACACAGAATAAGGTTCCTCTGGGTTCTTTGAACACTTTAGAGCACCCAGAAGATCTCTAATGCAAACCTTCAGGAGTCTGATGGAAACCATTAAAGCAGGAAAATGCACTATTGATAAAGAAACATTAAAGTTGCGATGAAGGTTTCTTGCTCTTCACTTCTCCAGGATTCCCCCTGCTATTTTCTCTAGTTTCCCTCCTTCTCCTCCTTCTCATCTCCCACCCTCACCTAAACGAATCAGTTGGCTTTTATCTCAGCTCTCAGTGCTGCTTCTGCTGATGGCTCCACGGGCTAAAATTATTATCACCCAATTTCAGAGCTTCTACTTCCTCCTGAAGCTTTTACCTCAGAACGTCAGTTAGGCCTAATGAAGAGCTCTGGAAACGACTTCACGGCTTAACGTTCTGGTAGAAATCTGTCAAAGATCTCTCTTCAGGATACAGTAGAGTTCAATTCAAAATAAACGTATATAAATGAATATATATTTACAGGTGGTATCTGTACATGGTATGTGCTTCTTTCTGAACATCTCATTCCACATTTAGTCTCCTTTTACTGTTATAATAAGCTCCACTAGATTCCATGGAGATTTTGTGAAGATTCATTCAGCCACAGGGGTGTAGTAAAGTCAGGTAGTGATGTAGGTGAGAAGGTGAGGAGGTTCCTGGGGTGCAGTCAGTGTGAAACATTCATCCCAATAAGGTTGGAGCTCTATAGCAGAGGATCTTCCACATCTTCCATCCCATGGAAAGCAGATCTTCATGGAGCAGGCATCATCATGCTGAACAGGTTTGGGTCTCTTAGTTCAAGTGGGAGAAAAATGTCCTGCCAATGACCTCCTGTACAGCAAATACGGGTGGAGAAGGTCTGGTGTCCCAATACTTTTGACAATGTTTGTAATTTTTCTAGATATAATTACTAGGGTTGTTATTATATCCAGATGTAACCTTAATTTTTTATTTTGTTTATATAAATATATATATATATATATAAAGTCATTGCTGCGAAACTGATGTGGGTAATTAATTATGGGAATTATGCAGGCAATAAAATAAATAAATAAGCAAACAAGTAAACAATGTCGTTCTAAAAAATAAAAATAAGGAAGAGGAAAAAGAAGAAGCTCTAATCGCCTTTTAGTGTTTACTAATTATCTGGAACCCATCTGTCTGTCTGTCTCCGCTCGCAACGAACAAACCAATAAATAAATAAACAAACAAATAAATAAATAAATAAATAAATAAATAAATAAGGGAATAAAAGGAAAGAAAGAAACAGGTTGTGCTTTCCGAGGCAGGCTTTTCCCCGTGACAGCAGCGGTACACTCCGACTCCCTCACAAATGGATTACTGTAATTTCCTCGCCTCTAATTTAAGCAGCTCTCGGCGGCGGATGCAGGAACTCGGCAGGTTCAGAAGGTTCTCTCTGGGTTCTTTGTGTTCCGCTGCATGCGAGGGTGCAGGTCAATGCCCGATCATAAACACACGCCTTCCATACACTGCAGCACCAACACACTACACTACACTGAGGATGTGTACACACACACACACACACACACACACACACACACACTCCTAATCAGGCTAATTACTAACTAGGCCCAGGGGGCAGAGCTGAAGCAGGAGCTGGATGAAAACATGCTGATGGATTTGTGTCGAAGTTCAGTGTCGAGTCCGAACTCATTTAAAGTGGAAATAAACTTAATTTACAGCAACAACAACAACAACAACAACAACAGCAATGACTAATCCCTTCTACACGTCCCATTTTATGCCCAAATCCTCATTGATCCTTTCCCAGAACATTGTCCTGGTCCTCATAATGTCCTGCATGTTCTCCAATAAACAGTGTCGCCAAAAGTATTGGGACACCCGACTTCTCCACCCATATGTGGGTTTTATTTTTGAAGGCCCACAGCTGTGTAGGACATCTTTGGGTACAGAAGCATTAAATTGTACCTTCACATGATCTAAGAGGCTTAATCCTTCAGCTCCATGAAGATCTGCTTTTCATGGCTTAGACTGGAAGATTTTCCTTTGGGATGAATGTGAACACTGACTGCACCCCAGAAGCCTCATCACCTCAACTACACCAGTCCCTGACAAATCTAACAAATCTCCACAATATCTAGTGGAACGTCTTCCCAGAACCATGAAGCTCATGATAACAGCAAATGTAAAATGGGATGTTCAAAAGAGAAGCACATAGCAATGTCTTTGCTCAGGTGTCCACAAACTTTTGCTCATATGGTGTCGTTCTGTTACTATGCCAAAGTATTGTATGCTTTGAGACCTGCTCCATGTCCATGATGTTTCAGATGTATACAGTATAAACAGTGGAGGAGCCATTCTACTGAGAAATGGCTCAGAACAATCCAAAGAACCCTGAAGGAATGTTTTTTTTCTAAATAGGAGTTCATTCAGAAGAAGTTTGTAGAAGAAACCTTTAAAATAGCTACAAACTCACTGCAGCCTAAAGAACCCTCGAGGAACCCTTTCTTTACATTAAATAATGTATTTCTTCTAGAAAGAATTCATAAAGCACCTCTAGAAATCCTTAATTCTCCAAGAAAACTGTGAAGAAACCTTTTAGTGACCATCCACCAGATGGTCCAAATATTTTTTTTTAAAACACATAGAACCATCGTAGAAATCTAAAACACAAAATCAATCCAAAGAACCCATGAGGAGCATTTTTAAAGCGTTTAGTTAGAAGTCACACTGAAACCCTTTAAGATTATAAAACCTCATAAGAACCTCTGAGGAGCCCTTTATTAAAGAAAGTAGTGCATTTCAAAATAAAAAGATTTCAAGAAGCATTAAGAACATTTAATTCTCTGAGGAACCTGTGAAGAAACCTTTTAAAGAACATCCATCAGAAAAGGTTGTAAGTAAAAACCCTTCAGGGATGTAAGAGTGGAAAAGCTTCGAGCGAACGCTTGAGGACACTTTTAAAACACATCAACCAGACAAGGTTCGAAGTAGGAACCTTTTTAGGAATATCAAACCGGATGCACGTGGACTTCAATCAAGTTGTAGAAACATCTCACGGATGATCAGTGGAAACAGGATGCACCCGAGCTGAATCGTGAGAGTCACGGCAAAGGCTTGGAAACTTATGCATGCGATTTCAAACAAACTTCTTTCACGTGGTCATTATGGGGTTTTGTTTGTAGAATTTTGAGGAAAATCATGAATTTATTCCATTTTGGAATGAAGTTGTGAAAAGTGAAGCTCTGTGAGAACTTTCCACATGCACTGTAAATATAAAGTCTTTTTAGGAAACGAAGAACATGTCCAAGGAACCCTTAAAGAACCCTTTTGTTTAAATTGTGTGAGTCATCTTGATTGATTAAGAATTTTTGAGGAACATGTTAGGAACCTTCTGAAGAGTGTATAGATTCTCATTTTGGATGTTAAACTGAAGTAGAACCTCTTTATGAATTCCAGAACCCTTCATAAATCCAATGAGTTCTGGAGAAAACTTTTTATCAGTAACAGTAAAAATAAAAGAATTCCTTAAGATTAAGATTAAGAATTTTTGAGAAACCTCTGAGGAACCTTTTTAGAAGTACAGCCTCTCTTCTTCTCATTTTCAGCTTTGAACTGAAGTAGAATAATAGGAATAGTAAAAGAAAAAAGTAAGGATTGTGAATTTTTGAGGAACCTCTGAGGAACCTTCGAAAGAGTGTACAGCTTCTTATTTTGAACTACTGTAGAGTGAAACCTCAGAATGAAATTAAGAACCTGAAATCAATCCAATGGATTCTGGAGGGAATGTTTTAATCAGTAAAAAAGGTAAAAAAAAAAAATAAAATCTTTATTGATTTTTGAGGATCGTCTGAGGAACCATCTGGTCGAAGACATCTTACTGGGTGTTGAAAATACGGACGTGAGATACAGTAACCTGGAGGTGGAAACTGTAGATCGTGGAATTTTATTCCGTAAGTGTGAGGAATCGAATGGTTCGATGGGCAAATCGATTCGAATCAGTTCAGAAGATTCGACTCGGTGGAGAGCACGATATCGATGAAGTGAATGGAAGTGAACATCAGGGTTGTGTGCGGCGCTACAGCTAGCAAACACAGACGGAGCTCGTTTAGTATTCCGGGCACACGGCGGAGAGGGGGAGGGTGGAGCGGTGGAGAGAGGGATGGAGGGAGGGAGGGAGGGAGGGACAGGAGAGAGAGAGAGAAAGAGAGAGTGAAGGGGGGAACATGCTGTGAAGGAGGCAGGGGGAAAAACAGAGCGAGGAGAGACAGATAGAGAGCGAGGAGAAAGACGGGAGTGGAGGAGAGATGATCCTTATTCTTCTCTGCCTCTCAATCTAGCCTGTGCCATCCATTCTTCTGCATCCCTCCATCCATCCATCCGTCCCTCCATCCCAGGTACAGTATATGGGGCTTCGTTTGTTTCTCTCTCTCTCTCTCTCTCTCTCTATCTCTCTGTCTGCTCCTGCATTGCATGTTGCATTGAGAAAATGTTTCTGATGATGATGATGAAGGTTTTGAGGAGGATCATGGATCCCGGCATGAACATGCTTTTCCTCCTTCCCGTGTCCTGGATCGTCGTGTGAAGCACCTCGGCGCCCTATAATAAGATGCAAAACTATTGTTCTCGGATCTCCTGCGCTTCAGGAGAGTCGGATCGTGACTTTGCTTTTGTGAGGCACATATGTGCGCATGTGTGTGCGTGTGTGTGTGTGTCTGTGTGTGTGTGCGTGTGTGTGTGTGATGTGTGATTGCATCTTCTACCGCATGTGCGTCCCTCATGCAGCGATCATAAAAACAGCCATGGTGTTTGTGTGTCGTAAGGAAATGTTCCAGCCATGAGATCCTCCTCTGCTCTGGTGCTCTGGTTCTCTGGTTCTCCAACCCCACCCCTGCATGGAAACACACACACACACACACACACACACACACACACAGACACACACAGACCCCATCCTTCATTCACACACCGCTGGGCAGCAGCTAATTCCCTCTAGACGAGGATGACGCTGCTGAGCAGTTCTTCGTGTGTGTGTGTGTGTGTGTGTGTGTGTGTGTGTGTGTGTGTGGAGGAGCTCGATCTATGGCGACACCCAGACATCCTTCTTCCCATCCCAGCCTGGTTCTCTCCCTACAGCTGTGTGATCTTATAGATAATTTAGGAGTGAAGGCTATGAGAAAGATGGAATAGAACCAAATGTGTGTGTGATTGTGTGTGTGTGTGTGTGTGTGTGTGTGTGTGTGTGTGTGTGTGTGTGTGTGTGTGCACAAGTGTGTAAGTGTTTGAATGTACCGAATGCCCTCAATATTCTTCATGTGGAATCAGTCCCCCAGCCTCGGGCCTTTTCCATATATTTAGCTTTTCCTTCCACACAAAAGCTTTCACGAGCGAATCGTCCTGTCCTGCGTGAGGACACACTCCGGCTCATGCCGTCACACGGTGGTGAGATGAAGCGGGTTCACCGGTCTCACACCGGCGATGATCATTTACATAAAAACGCTTACACTTTTACGTTTATTGTTCCTTTAACGTACAGCAAAACGAGTGGCGTCCTGTTTTCTTCCTGACGTTCTAGCAGCTATAAACAGACTTTCCCTCTCCGGCCCTCCTTCATTCTCTCCATCGTAAATCGAACTAAACAAAAGCATGAAACACGCAACTAGTTGTGTCGTGTTACCATAAAACGTCTAAAAGGATCGGGAAAACCTCCTCTGACGCTGGAGACTCCTTCCGTAACTATTAAGATGCATATCAAGACGTAATTATATGACGCATCATAACACTACGGAGGCAGAGGCGTGTCCTGAGAGTCACATAGGATACAGATTAACATGGCAGAGGCAGAGCTGCGTCAGAAGGCATTTAAGTAAATTTATGATTCGCTTTGTGTCTGAACCAAAGAAATAAAAGTGAACTGTAACATATTGAACTGCAGAGCATCAGATTTTCCAGGGGGTGTTATCGTATCGTATTGTATCGGTAGCTGCTTCATATGTATCTTTAATGTATTGTATCATTGGCTATGCATCGAGATGCGAATCACATCAGCTTCAGTTATGAAGATGCACTTGGGCAGTGAGTAAAAGACAGGAGGTGGAGCTGGAGGTAGCAGAGCTGAAGATGCTGCGATTTTTGTTGGGAGTGAAAACGATGGACAGGATTAGAAATGAGTTTATTAGAGGGACACGCATGTAGGACGTTTTAAAGACAAGGTGATTGAGATGGTTTGGACATGTGCATATCGGTAGAAGACTGCTGAGGATGGAGGAAAAAAGGAAGACCATGGAGGAGGTTTATGGATGTGGTGAAGAAAGACATGCAGGTAGTTGGTTTGAAAGAGGCAGATGTAGAGGACAGGAGGTGTGGAGACGGATGATCCGCTGTGGCGACCCCTAACAGGAGCAGCTTGAAGAAGAAGAAGAAGAAGAAGAAGTAGGAGAAGAAGAAGGAGAAGAAGAAGAAGAAGAAGAAGGGGAATTATATATGTGGTGCATTCAGGAACACTTCACTTATTTCAATGTCGTTATGTTGCAGTTTGATACTACAATCGTTTATATTCGTTAATGTTTTTCATGAATCTGCTCTCAGTATCCCATAATGACAAAGTAAAAATTCTAGAAATGTCTGTACATTAAATGAATAATAAAAAAACATCTCCATAAGTATTCAGACGCTTTACTCAGTACCTAGTTAAAGCTCCTTTGGCACCAATTCCAGACTTGAATCTTTTGGTTTTGACACAATGATCTTTGCACACCTGGATTGGAGGATTTTCTGCTGTTCTTCAGGGCAAATCCTCTCAAGCTGGGGCAGGTTGGATGAGGAGCGGAGAACTTTCAGGTCTCTCCGAAGATGTTCAATAGGGTTGAAGTCAGAGCTCTGGCTAAACCACTTTTCACAGACTCGTCCCTAATCGGATGTGTGTCAGGGTCATTGTCATGTAGGTGAACCTTCAGCCCAGATTGAGGTCCTGACTGCTGTGGAACAGGATATGGGATTCGGTGAAGTGTGTCCTGTTGCTATAGAAACAATTACTTATTAGCTATAAATACAGATGTGATCTGCAGATGGAAAATCGAATGTAGCATAAATATGTTGTATAATCCAGACAAATGGACGCTAATACGTCGATTAGCGGTTAGCATTTACAGAACTCACGTGAAAAGTCTGAGCACTTTGTGTTTAAAAGCTGTAAAGATGCTAATCACTATAGTGTACGTGACTCAAACAGGGAGTGATGTAATGATGGAAAGGCGGCGGATCCTCTGAGTCACAGGTGTTTGGTCTGCGAGGTCGAGCGTAATGCGATAAGGCGAGGAGGGAAAGACGAGTGGGAGGAGGCTAGGAGAAGGAAAAAGTGGCTAGCTGGGTTTTTATGCTAGGTGTCATGCCACTGTTCTCTCTGTTGAGGATGAAGGGAAGGAGGGATGATCGCACTGATGGAGATGAAATGGGAGGCATGTGGTGTTTTGGTGGAAGAGTCACACACACACACACACACACACACACACACACACACCAACCTGCAGCAGTCTGTTCAACAACCTCTGCCCATTCTATACATTTAACCTACAGCATCCAGTCATCTGTGTGTGTGTGTGTGTGTGTGTAGTACATTTATTCACAATGTACTTTCTTTATTTAGAAGAAAAATAAATAAACTCTATTGAAAATAATTTTCCGCCATGATGCAACAATAAACCCTCTGGGGGTCGACAAATGCGCCGGCGTGTTTTGTGGCATTTTTTTCCTCATAACGTAGAAACGACTTTTTTGATCCTACAGATAAGAACAATACATCATTCCAATCTGTAAAGGGTCTACTTTTATTTGTACACACTCATAATAACAACAAAACTTTTGTAAAATAAAGAAAACAGACAGGGGGCGCTCTCTGCCATCTCTGTCGTCTCTCTTCACAGACACAAAAAAAACCACTCTCAGAATCGTAGTGAATATTTACCTCACAAATATAATACATAGAAATGTCTACTTTACAATAAACCAATTTACAAAACAAATATTCTCTGATTCTGTAATCCGTATGAAAGGTAGACGAGGAACAGTTTCTCAGGTATCACCTCATTAACCGTCCGTGTGGAAACATAGCAAAAGTTCCGTTTGGTGTCCTGATGATTTACGTATAATTACTTTAAAACATTTACAAGAATATTTTGTCTTCATGCTCCATGTCGAGTTTGGCTTCACTAATAATAAACATACATTTGCATAAAGCATCAATATTTGTCCATGAGCATGTTGATTAGAGTATGTGAAAAACGTGAAAAGTATTAATTTAAGGTAAATTTAGAACAGATACGAACGTGCAAATTACCTCACGACAATCATGCGATTAATTGCGATGAAATGTTTTAATCGATTGAAAGCCTAATATATATATATTATATATGTGTGTGTTTGTGTGTGTGTATATGTGTGTGCAGGATATGGAGTGAATAATATTGATGTGCACTGTGTGTAGTGAGGAAGTGGTTGTGTGTAGACGTGTCAGCAGAGAGTCCGCAAAAATCTTCATCAGGACGAGGATGTGGGTTTTTGATAATTGGTTATACCAGGGGTCCCGAAAACCCTGTATGCTTTACAAATTAGAGTGTTTTCTCCATCTGAACACACAAACACACACACACAAACACAAGGACACAAACTCATACACACATGCACATACACACATGCACACACACACACTTTAATTAGCTAATTATTTGGATTGGAAGATGAAGCAGAGAGGAAACAGGATAATACTGGAGCACAGGATTCTACGAAATATAAACATCTCAACCATTTCGTTTGTGTTTTTCGTTTCATGATGCACCAAATGTTTTCAAATGGTGGAAGGTCTAGACTGCAGGTAGGTCAGTTCAGCACCCAGACTCTTCTACTACAATGTCATGCTATTGTAAAAGATGCAGTATCAGTGTGCATTATCTTGCTCAAATACGCAAAACCTTCCCTGAAAAAGATGTATTCTGGATGGAAGCATTTGCTGCACTTATATCTGTATATAGCGTTCAGCATTGATGGAGCCTTTCCAGATGTTTAAGCTGCCCATTCCACAGGGACTAATGCAACACCATAGCATCAGAAATGCAGCTTTTTGAACACTGAGCTCTAATAACAAACCAGATGATCCCTCTCCTCTTTAGTCCGGAGGACGTGGTATTCACTGTTTCCAAAAAGAAATTAAAATTTCGATTCGTCTGAAAACAGAACAGTTTTTCACTTTTCTTCAGTACATTTTAATGAGCTTAGTCCCAGAGAGGATGGCGGAGTTTCTGGATCATGTTCACGCATGACTACTTTTTTGCATGATAGAGATTTAACCTGCATTTGTGAACGACATGGCAAACTGTGTTCATAGATAATGATTTCTGCAGATGTTAATGCAGCCCATGCAGTGATTTCTATTACAGAATCATGACTGTTTTAAATGCAGTGCCGCCTGAGGGCCTGAAGATCACAAACATCTAATATTGATTTCCCCCTTTGTCCCTTGTGCAGAGCGATTTCTCCAGATTCTTGAGATCCTTTTGATGATATATTCTTTTGATTGCTATATTCAACTGTTTTGCAATTTGATGTTGAGGAACATTATTCTGAAATTGTTCCACAGTTTGTAGACACAGTCTTTCACAGGGTGGTGAAGCTCCGCCCATTTTTACTTCTGAGAGACTCTGTTTCATTAGTCGCACAATGTTTCTCAAACTGTTTCATTTTAATCACAGTTGCTTTTTCCTGACTTTGGTTGCCTCGTCCCGTGTTACAGCCAAAAAATTCAAAATGACCTTCTATAACAGTGTGGATGCAGTCGGACTCTGCAGGTTTTCCATATTTCCACTGCACACTGTAATTCCATGCACACACTCCTGTTTCCTGCAGTTGCTCTATAGTCTTTTTTTTTTTTCCTTCTGTTCTTATGATTTATTAGAGTTTTAGTGGATGGTGTAAAAGACCACCAGGTTCCTGTCCATGTGACAGTCAACAATCAGTGTTCAGTCTAACAGGGAAATATCGCTGTCTGTGGTCCTGTAATATAATAATAGTTTATTATAGTTTATAAAAGCACAGCTTCAGGATTTATAGGTCATTATTTCAACATTTTTATTTTTTTTGTAACATTGTTTTATTTTTATAATAGTTTTTTGGTTGTAATAATTATTTTTTTCTGTATAGGTTTTACACAATATTTTCCACATTGAATTTATATATATATATATATATATATATATATATATATATATGTATTTATTTTTTATTTTATGTACAGTACATTTAATGAATGTCAGTCTCTTCTTATAGATCAATTATTCTTTCTTTCTTTCTTTCTTTCTTTCTTTCTTTCTTTCTTTCTTTCTTTCTTTCAATCTTTTCATGTTTTGCAATGTCTTACTATCCTTTCTTTCTTTCTTAAAATAATCCTTAATAGTAAATCATTATATCTTGCTAAACAAATATTGTAAAAAGACCTTTTCTATTCTGCCCACTAAAGAAAGCATGATAACAGTGCGATACTGGTGCATAAATACATACAAGCCCAAACTTTTATATAATTGATCCTGGTTGTCATGGTTATGTGCCCTTAACCCCAGAGTGTAAATTCTATTTCAAAATCAATAGTTATATATATATATATATATATATATATAATTTAAATTACATTTCCATTCTACAAATGCAGCCGTGAAGAGGTGACATGTTGCGAATGTGATGAGTAATTTTACTGTGTGTGTGTGTGTGTGTGTGTGTGTGTCCTGTATGATCGATCACTGTGAGCTTGACAGAACAATCATGTGATTCTATTTTCTTTTCATTGCAAGAAACATTGCAAATGCTTGCAAAACTCAGCAGTGTGTGTTTGTGTGTTATATTTCGAGTATATAATGTGTGTGGAATGTATGATGTGTGTGTGTGTGTGTGTGTGTGTGTGTGTGTGTGTGTGTGTGTGTGTGTGTGTGTGTAGGCTGAGTGGACACCTTTGTATTTGGAGAACTTGTGTGTAGAGATGAGGCTGTTATCTCAGTGTGGCAGTAACAGGTCATTTTAAACCATTTGGATGAGACTCTGTCATTACTGGCATTACACACAGTAATGGCCTGTGTGTGTGTGTGTGTGTGTGTGTGTGTGTGTGTGTGTGTGTGTGTGTGTGTGTGTGTGTGTGTTTGGTGTTATGTTATGAACAGTAAAGTGATCTGGTAGTTTTTTTGTTGTTGTTAAAAACCTCTCAAAACCTAAATCTTAAGCAAAAATAATGACCTGATAATAGCATTGAAAAGCGTAAAGGTGATAATCCAGGTGTAGGCGTGAGTGTTACAGGATCTTAGTGCATGGTGTGAAGGTGAAGAACGTCCTGAGGTGAAGAGGAGAGCATTAGAAATGTGTAAGGTTATAGCCTTATACCATGGTCACTTTCCAGCATTGAGGAGTTCCAGCTGTTACTGATGTTTGCGGAGCCAAACTGACTGAATGGATCAAATAATGTTTTATTTTCATTTTGCGTTTTATATTCGACATGTTACTGCTACAATTCTGCTGCTCCGAATCACACACACAGATAAAGTAGTGCCAGATGATTACATTCATTTACATGAAATAGAGTCTGTGTGCTGCGTCTCATTTTCGTTCTCATTTGAATGTTTTTACTCCAGTTGTGCCATAAGCCATTTATCAAAATCTCCATATTCACCATAGAAGTTCCACCACATGCAGAAATCCTGCATGGAGCTCAGTGAGGTCATTAGGAAATGTGTATAATCGCTGTGTCACTCTGGATGCAACTGGAACTGGAGCTGAACTCCTTCCAGCCAATCACAATCCACTATTCACACCTGCACTTCCAGCCAATCACAATCCACTATTCACACCTGAACTCCTTCCAGCCAATCACAATCCACTATTCACACCTGAACTCCTTCCAGGCAATCACAATCCACTATTCACACCTGAACTCCTTCCAGCCAATCACAATCCACTATTCACACCTGAACTCCTTCCAGGCAATCACAATCCACTATTCACACCTGAACTCCTTCCAGCCAATCACAATCCACTATTCTCACCTGAACTCCTTCCAGCCAATCACAATCCACTATTCACACTGATCAGAGTGTAAATAACACATTTACATTCAGTACATTCACAAATTTGTCATTAGCCGCACCTACTTACTGTAATACTGCAGGATAATAGTTTACAATACAAATAATAAAAACAAGCAAACAAATACATACATAAACAGAAGGAAAAAAAATCAAGTAAACAAAGAATAGTTTTCCCCACTTTTTCTTTTCCCTCTGAAACACGGACAGTGTTAAATGAGAACCACAGAATCCAGATGTGGAATAATAATAATCCTGATACACCCTGAAACTCATGTCCTGTCTGTACTCAGAGGTCCTGGGAGGTGGGAGCTTAGTGGCATTGGACTCTGGATCAGAAGGTCATAAGTTCAAATCCCCACATCATGAACCTGCCACTGCTGGGCCCTTGAGAGGGGCCCTTAACCCTCAACTAAAACTCTAAAAAAAAAGCCAGTCTGGATGTAAATTCATTGATCCAAACAGATCTGTTTTCATTCACTGTAATCTTCCTCACTAACTTCAGTTACATTGTTCTGTGAAATGAATGAAAAACCTCTGTAATGCTACATCGTTAAAATACAAATGAAATAATGAGTTTTAATGAATCCCTGATTAAAAGCAGTTCAGATGAATAGAACATGTGAGGAAACGTTTGAGTTCGGCTGAACTCGAGCATCAGGTCAGATGAGAGAAGCTGACCAGGCGGATGTGAGAGCAGTTGAGGGCAGTGTGTAATGAGGAAGGCAAATCCAGATGCAGAACCAAAGTCAAGCAATGATCAGGTGATGATGAGAAGCAGCTCGATTATGAGAACAACACTGTAATGAAGTGTAATGAAGATGCCAAAAACAAAACTGCTTTGCAAAATGTCTGTGTTCATTTATTAGCTGGGAGAACCAGAGTGTAAAATGTGTGTGATGTTTGGGAGATGGTGCTCCAAGTTGATGGAGATCTGACATTGGGACAGAGGGGGGAAATACAAGGGGTGTTCAAGTCAAACCCGGACTTTGGAGTTTAAAATATTAAAGAATTAATTTCAAGGAATGGAAACTGCATTTTGTTTTTTTCACATCCACCCCTTCTACATTTATAGACTGATTTAAAGACCCAACGTTCATCCTACACTTTACTGTTCATCCTCCATCACTTCATCACTGGGCAACCACCACGACCAAGATCGTGACTGACGGCCACCACGACTGGGCTCGGGATTGTGACGGCCATCTTTGAAACTTTTCCATCGTTGAACTGTGTTCCTGTGGCTGAGGCTCTCATAACTTTACTGTGATGGAAGATCTTCTGATGATATCCGTGGCTTTTACAGCTTTGCCTTCACAAACTTCAGCAGCACACACTGTTCCATGCACACACTAATCCTGTCAGGACCGCTAGGACCGACCCGAGACATGTGCGCCACCTAGCAACAACAGCACACTCTAGCCACTAAATACTGCAAGAACCACCATGAGAGCATTCATTTTTCTACCTGGAACATTAAAAGTCCCAGTTTCACTTCAACGCCCCTCATGGTACCAAATTACCACCAAAAACATTCTGGGATCTTCAGAGAATTGTGTTGGAATGTAAATAGTGTAAAAAAGTTGGTTGTTGGTGAAACTATAGAGCACTGTGCTTAATGGAAGCTTCTACAGTCAGGGCAGGACACTCTCTGGTTCTCTCTGGCTCCAACTTGCTGAAGATCGTGTACATGCTGAACATCAGACTGGAGCTGGAGTGTGGATCGAGTGCTTCTGATTTCTGAAACCTGGACCTGAAAACTTATATAAACTTCAAAAAGCAATAAAAGGAAATGTGAGGCAGATGTTCTGTTCATGCAGTGTGGTTGTATTCTGGACTCTGATTGGTCAGAAGGTCTTAATTTGTAGATTTACAGTTGCATCGATCACAAATGCGTTTGCTCAGATGAGTTACGGTTTCTATAGTAACAGCTCATTCTATAAAACCATACGTGAGTGTTGAAGGAGATGTTCATGCAACATCCATGAAAGCAGTCTTCAGGTTTAGTTCTGCTTTAACGTGTGAAAGCAGGAAATACATCATTTTCTGGATGTAGAAATAAGATAAAAGGTGTAAAGTACCATAAGTGCAGATGGTTGTGGTGTAATAGGAATAAAACACCTGAGAGAGAGAGAGAGAGTGTGTGTGTGTGTGTGTGTGTGTGTGTGTGTGTGTGTGTGTGGACTTAGATGGTAAGCACTAGGTAAATAATTGATTAGGTACGGCTGAAGAACAGTGTTCCCCATCATGCTCTCACATTAATTAGCAGGAGAGCATCTCAGGAGCATGACCTCATGAGCACAGAGAGGTTTCTCAGGTCTCTGAGACGTGATCCAGGTCCACCTCACTCTCACTCTGGTGTGATTGGATTGTGACCTTGGCAGTTTTCAGGTCTCAGCTGTGGTGTATTGCTTTTCTTAAAGATATCGAACCGGAGCTGGACAGCAGTCAATGAGGTGTAGTATTGCAGCATGCTAGAGAGGTCTGGAGCATGGTGGAGCATGGAGGAGCATAGAGGAGCCTGGTGGAGGATGGTATGTCTCTGTGCTGGAATCAGGAATGGTGTAAGGAGTTCCAACATTTGCTGGAATTTATTTCGGTTTGTCATTGTGGTTTTTCTTCTTTCTTAGATACCAATGAAAGTCAGTGATTCATCAGAGAGAATATTTTATGTCACTCAGAAGATGCAGAAGTGTAGAAAGGATGGTGTGAATCAAAAGTGAGAGAGTATGGATAGATTTTTAAGGGAGAAAAAATTAAACTGAATACACACAGGGTGAAGTAAAACTTCTGGAGCAAATTGACCCTATATTGGAACAAAAGTATGTGCACCCCTGACCAGGACATTTCTATGTGGCTCATCTTCAGATTTTGTGTGATTAGTGTGATTGATGTGGTTAGTGAAATTAGTGTAATTGGTGTGAAGGATGTGATTAGTGTGATTAGTGTGATTAATGTGAATAGTGTGATTATTGTGATTAGTGTGATTAGTGTGATTGATGTGATTAGTGTGATTAGTGGGTTTGATGTGATTAGTGTGATTTTGTGTGATGATTGTGATTGATGCGATTGGTGTGATTTTGTGTGATTAGTGTAATTGGTGTAATTAATGTAATTAGTGTGATTAGTGTGATTAATGTGATTGGTATAATCGATGTGATTAATGTGATTAATATGATTAGTGTGATTGGTGTGATTGATGTGATTAGTGTGAATGGTGTGATTGATGTGATTAATGTGACTGATGAAATGTTGTGTTTGATGTAATTAGTGTGATTAATGAAATGTAATGTTTGATGTGATTAGTGTGATTGATGTGATTAGTGTGATTGGTGTGATTGATGAAATGTTATGTTTGATGTGATTAGTGTGATTAATGTGATTAATATGATTAGTGTGATTGATGTGATTAGTGTGATTGATAATGTTATGTTTGATGTGATTAGTGTGATTGATGTGATTAGTGTGATTGATGAAATGTTATGTTTGATGTGATTAGTGTGATTGATGTGATTAGTGTGATTGATGAAATGTTATGTTTGATGTGATTAGTTTGATTGATGTGATTAGTGTGATTGATGAAATGTTATGTTTGATGTGATTAGTGTGATTGATGTGATTAGTGTGATTCGTGTGATTGCATTTTTGTTGCCATATCCCTGTGGAAAATGTTTTTGTGTTCTTGTCTCAGTCGCTTGTGATGTTTAACACCACATTCACATATAAGTAATCAAGGTCTGAATGGCAGAGCAAATGGTAGACTTAAACTCCCAGAATGCAAAGCAGGTATACAGCAGCAGAGACACAAGAACAAGACTGAGAATGAGAAGCAGGAAAGATTATGATGTGAGTGTACAGATGCATAAGTAAGACAAAGAAAAGGACTAACAAAGCCCCGCTGCATCACCTCATTTTATGTAGACGTAACACCCAAGTTAGTTTTAATCAGCATGCGACGCAGGAACCCTCTATAATTTAAATGCCATATATATTAATTATGAACATTGGTATTCGAGTTGTTCTAGGAATGAGCTTTTTCTTTAACCCAATCTTCTTTGAAACCTGGAATCAGGTGTGCAATCATTCTCGTATCATCCTGTCAGATTGTCATATGGTTCCACACTTAGTTACAGGATAACTGCTGACACGCAGAGTTTTTCTTTCAGATTGAAATTCCGGCTGAAAGATGGGTCTGACACGCTGAGTGAGCAGAGAGTGAGAGGAAAAATAAAAAGTTCTCCCGAGTCATGTAGAGATGAACTTGCTTAGGGAGTTGGGATGTTGGGGATGATTGGTGGTTCTGACCTGATTTAACTTTAGGGCCTTTGTGGGGAGACTGTGGGCAGAAAATTGGTATAGCAATAACCTTTTATTTTTAGCAAAGTAAAAAACATCTGGTTTTCATCTGTTTTCTCAGGTTTTCTCTGACCTTCCAAAAACATGCTAATAGCTGGAGTCTTCTTCTGTTTCAATTCAATTTAATTCATGTTTATTTGTATGGCACTTTTAACAATGAACATTGTCTCAAACAGCTTTACACAGATAATATGGTGATTAAAAGTAAATGTTTTTTATAAGTAAGTTTGTCCCTGATGAGTGAGCCGGTGGCGACTGTGGGGAAGGAAAAACTCCCCAAAATGGCATAAGGAAGAAACTTTGAGAGGAACTAAACTCAAGAGGGAACCCATCCTCATCTGGGTTGCACCGAATGTCCATTTGTAGCAGATATATGATGTTGTGGGGTACAGTGATGATGATCAGAAGCGAAAAGTAGTCCTGAGTCAGTGTAGCAGACTGTTGACATTAACTACAGTCCAATCCATCCTCAAAGCTCCCGTTCTTACTCCGAATTTTCATGGAACTACCCAAGGTGTTGTTAAGACTTTCTTCTTTCCACTTCTCCCATTAGGAGGCACCACAGCGGATCATCCGTCTCCACACCCCCCCTGTTCTCTAAATCTGCCTCTTTCACACCAACTACCTGCAAGTCTTCCCTCACCACATCCATAAACCTCCTCCTTGCTCTTCATCTATTCCTCCTTCCTGGCAGCTCCATCCTCAGCATTCTCCTACTGATATACCCCATGTCCCTCCTCTGCACATGTCCAAACCATCTCAATCTCGCCTTCCTCACCTTGTCTCCAAAATGTCCTACATACGCTGTCCCTCTAATAGCTGGAGTAAAGACAGTTAATTGTAAAAGAAGACTTGATTTGTAACGTATATGAGGTGGTATTAAATCATTTTGAGACTATCTCTGTTAAGTAATTTATTAATCAACGTTTCCACACTGTCACTTTCAAAATAGTCCAGTTGTACAGCAAACAGCGCTCCCAGTGTTCCTGCCATTTCCGAAATGTGTCCTGGAAGTCCCAGTCTTCCAGTGACGTTCTTCTGCACTTTAGAAGGTTAGAATTTTATATTTGCTTGCTACCCGTGATACAGGACAATGTCTTTTGGCCAATTGATTTATGAAGGTCGGTGCTCCCTGTGACTGTGTGTGCAGCCTGTGCTGTCATCTGCTGGCATGTTACAAAACTAGATTTGAAACCTTTTTAAATCACCTTGTACATTATTAATAATTAAACAATGCAATTCTTTGCATATCGCAACTTGTTAGGAATTTGGGGTCAGAATGCAGGGTTAGTCATGATACAGAGGGTTAGGGCCTCAGTCAAGGGCCAAACAATTGCAGCTGGGCACTGATCTTAACCCAGAGTTAGATATATCCTCCGAGTTTGGCCTTGCCTCATTAGTGGATTGATGTCCTATTGGTGGATTGTAGACAACAACTGGAACGGATCTTAATCACTATATTCTTTTATTTCAACAGAATGTTGGATCCTCAAAGTACAAGAACCATTGTCTTCCTCAGTAAAATAACAGATTCTTGGTTGAAGGCAAATTCTTGGCTTTATCCCACTGAGCAAATTGCTAAAGTGTTCAAAGAAGGAAATATAAAAAGAGTCTCGACCTAAATCTTGTCCTGCGTGTCCTATATCTTGTCTTCTAGCCGCACTTGGAGCCTGAACTATTTGTTAAACCAGCACAGAGGGACGAAACCTGGGAAACAAAACGCTTCATACTTATTTGTAGTGGTATCAGGCTTTCTTCTTAGCATTCGCTATTATCTGCGAGTGCTGAGGAAATAATTAAAGGGTTATGGGAGAAAAATGGAGGCAGATGAAATGCAGAGTAGAAAAAGAAGGAGACAGAGAAGGAGAAAGCAGAGAGACGTGGAAAAAAGGAGAGGCATTGACCTGGTTTCTTAAGACAGAATGAGCTCAGGGCAAAGCAGCATCACCAGCGAGATCTCTCAGATCTATAGTCATAGTCGCAGTCTGACACGCAGACAAATTACACACACCAGCTTTCGACAGTCAAATATGCTAACCATGCCTGCATTCCCCAAGCCAGTTTATTGAACTACAATGGATCGGAGTAGAAATCTGAGCAAGATTTACGCTATTATTGGTATTGTGTTATATTTTAGTGTCCATTATCATATTCTCACTTTCTCTCTTTCTGTTCTCAGGCAATGGTGGACATTCCTCCAAACCAATCTCAAAAACGCTTGCCTGGAAGAGTGATGGCTTATCACAGGAACTAGACGACCCAGAATTAATCTCTGCTCTGATGTCGTTCTGAGAAACAAACTCCATATGACTTCCTCCACCTAAAACCTACTGACAGAAAATCCATAGTACTCTAAATTGTCGTTAACGTATAGTACTAAAAATTTCAAGAAAATAGATTGACCTGGTGTGACTCACCATGACAAGGACTTTGCACCACTGGAAGCGTCTATGGTAAAACAAAAACTAGAATGTTTAAGGAAAGCAGGAGAAAGAAAATTTGATCCACTTCGTGTTGCAATTCTTCTCTGAAGCGATGCTGTCACCAAGAAGGATTAATGTGACTCTGAACCTGATGGATGTGGAAGCCATTAAGTACTCCAATTAACTAAGTGCTCCAAAAGAAAAACGTGATCAAGGCCTTTCTGTTTCAAAACAAAAATTCACTTACGTTTAGTGTGGGTGTGGTGAGGGCGGTGTGGGCTGCGGCGCAATTTGGGGTTTAGGAGTGCGATGCAGATTGGAGGATGTCGGGGGATTGGGAAGAAGACGTGTGTAAGAAGGCGCTGGTGCTGGTGGAGGAGCTGTGCTTCCGCTCGGGGGGATACAGTCAGAGTGCCAGTTGCCAGGAGTTCAGCTACATGATGAGGGGACGCAATGGACACATCGACACAGGTAACCCTCAGCTACACATCTAATCCCGTCACCATAAACTTGGAGTTGCGATTGTTATTCAAATTTGTCTGAAGTCAGAAGGTGCTGCAAATGGCAGAATTATACTGTAAGGACAAATAAAACTCGAGGTCCCTCTCTATTGCCTTGTGTATGCGATGTGTTGAGTTTGAATCACAAATAAACCTTTTTGTTGGTTTGTTTAATATTTTAGAAACCACACACTATAAACGGTTAATATGTTGGAATTTTAATGGCAAGATTGTGAGTTCAAATCCTAACACCAGCTAAAGGTACTTTTTACTTGTCACATGTACGTTACATTACAGTGAAATTCTTTTTTCACATATCACAATGGTGTTAGGAAGCTGGGGTCAAAGCACAGGGCCAGCAATGAAACATGATACAGCCATGATACAGCACAGAGGGTTAAGGGCCTTGCTCAAGGGCCTGAGAGTGGCAGCTTGGCAATACTAGTGCTTGAATTCCCGACCTTCCAATCAGTAACCCAGAGCCTTTTTACAGGCAGTCTTTTCCAGAGTGACTTACAATAATCTCATTTACACAACTGAGCAGCTAAAGGTTACTACGCTAGCACTTCAAAATCAAGGCCCATAACCCTAAATTATTTGAACATATTAATAAGATAAATGTAAATCACTGCATAAAAGAGTCAACCATCTATGCTAAGATTTCTGTCCAAAAAAAAAACATATATCATGCTAATTTGTTCTCTCTGTTAGCTTTAGTCATGTTAGGTTAGTGTTCAGGATTGTGACAAATGATTCCTGATCTGCATGACTGCTGAACAGCTCTGCAGAGAACTCAGCAGAGAGCATCGGATCGGCCGGATGCTAAAATGGTCCATTCTCTTGATTAAGCGCTGCTATTTATCTGTACTGCCAGGATGGACAACAGCAGCGGTGGCGGTGGTGCAGTTAGCACATGGGAGCGTCTGTCCTGTTTACACAGACAAACTCTCATTACTGCCTTTCAGCTCCTCCATTCTCTATCCACAGAGGTCCAAAATGACTTTGCACCAATGATCTTTGCATTCCATTTAAACAGAATATTGCCTAATAATACAACTATGCAAACTGAAACAGCAGTACACAGCAAGAAGCAGAGGCAGGAGCAGGGGCTGGGGCAGGAGCAGGAGAAGAAGCAGGGGCTGGGGCAGAAGCAAGCTAAGAAGCGGGGGCTGGGGCAGAAGCAAGATAAGAAGCAGGGGCTGGGGCAGAAGCAGAAGAAGCAGGGGCAGGAAAGAGAGCGCAAATCAAAAACACGAGCAGGGGCAGGATTAGGAGCAGGATCAGTGGTAGGAATAGGAGCAGAAGCTTGGGCAGGGGTAGAAGAAGAAGCATGGGCAGGAGAAAAAGCAGAATCAGGGAGAGGGGCAGGTTCTGAAGCACGAGCCAGAGCAGGATCAGGAGCCAGAGCAGGAGCACTAATAGGGCAGAAACCAGAGCAGGAGCACTAATAGGGCAGAAACCAGAGCAGGAGCAGGATCACAATCAAGATGAGCAGAAGCCAAACAAGAAGCAGGGGTATGATCAGGACAAGCAGAAGCTTAAGCAGGAGTAAGAACAAGAGAAGAAGCAGGAGAACAAACAGTGCTTGCACTCAGGTATCCCGGTAGGAACCTGGATGCAACCCAAATAAAAAGCCAGAAATAGAGCTCTCTAATGAAACTAATTCAATCCCACCAATGATGGAGACATAGACTAAGTTAGCTATGACAGGGGTGGTGGGATTGATACACCTTGTTTATCAGGGGATCAAGCAGCATTCTGATGTAGTGTTAATTAGCGAAGCAGTCTAAAAGCCGAGACATTTTCTTATTCTCAGCATGTCACTGTGATACAAAGTGCTACACATGTTAAATACACTCTGGCTAACATTCTTCTTCTTCTTTCAGCTGCTCCCTTTAAGGGTCACCACATGCTAGTCTGTCCTCTACATCTGCCTTTTTCAAACCAACCACCTGCATGTCTTCCCTCAACACATCCATAAACCTCCTCCTTGGTCCTCCTCTTTTTCTCCTTTCTGGTGACTCCATCCTCAGAATTCTTCTACCGATATACCCAATGTCCCTCCTCTGCACAAGTCCAAACCATCTCAATCTCTCCTTCCTCACCTTGTCTCCAAAACGAGAATTCGTCGTACGCTTTCTTGAAATCCACAAACACACAATTCAACTCCTTCTGACCTTCTCTATACTTCTCCATCAACATTCTCAAAGCAAATAATGCGTCTGTGGTGCTCTTCCTCGGCATGAATCTATACTGTTGCTCACAAATGGTCACCTCTTCTCTCAGCCTGGCTTCCACTACTCTTTCCCATAACTTCATGGTGTGACTGATCAACTTTATTCCCCTGTAGTTACAGCAAGTCTGCACAAATATGTGGCTAACGTTATTAGCATGCTTATAAATACTTTCTCAAGGGAAATGACCCTGTATTTAATCCCATCTTGGTTTATTAGACATTAAATCTATGATTAAAGAGAAATATGATTCAGATGTTTGTGTGTAGGCAGTGAAGTGATGAGAGATTGAAACAGATACAGCAGGGTCCAAAAGTCTCTGGGATTTTTAATTAGTTGCATCAAAAAAAACAGATGTGTTTCTGCTCATAAAAAAAGCTTGTATCATTATTCTGCTGACATTTCTTCATGCAGTGCTAACGCTCTGACTTAGTTTCAGGAAACAAGCAACTTTGCATCATGCAGGTTCTTCGATGTGAAATTTAACCTCGTGTGGTTCCCTACCCTAAAATGTGAGCCAGTAGAAAACAAGATACCAGCTGTGAATATATGACCCTGACAAATATAAGGCTAATAATATTTTTCCCATCATGCTAATTTCTCACATTTTTTGTAACTTTGCAACTTAGAAGACATGACTGAAAAAAGCTACATGGTTTCTTTAGTAATGATTTCAGCAGGTGCAGCTATTCTATTCTAAAAGGTGTAAGTTGTATTTACAGCTGTACAATTTACAGTTGTAACTCTTCCGGTTTCCCTGATTGGAAACCAAAACCATACTACTGCCACCTGCTGGTATGGGAGAGTAATGTTCTCTCACACATGTTCTCTAATTTGCAGCACAAATGCCAAAAGTCTGCCTGATTAATCGACTAATCATGTACATTACAGCACAGCTTTTTCACATATCACATCGATGATAAGAAGCTGGGGTCAGAATGCAGGGTCAGCCTTGATAGAGTGTCTCTGGAGCTCACAAAGGTTAAAGGGCCTTGCTTAAGGGCCCAGGAGTGGCAGCTTGGCTGTACTGGGGCTTGAGCCCCCTCACCTTGGATCAGTAGCTTAAAGCCTTAACCACTTCCTCTATAGAAGCTGGGGTGAGAGTGCAGGGTCAGACATGGTACGACACCCCTGGAGCAGATAGGGTTAAGTGCCTTGCTCAAGGGCCCAACAGTGGAGCTGGGGTTTGAAACACTTTTGTTTATGATGGTAAAGTTAAACTATCAAAACATGAGTGTGATGAGGCAGAGTTACTATTGATGATTATTTTCTCATAGCAGCATTTACCCATAGATATAAACCTAATCTATTAAAGAACAACACTTTTTGTCTGTTTATAGTTACATTCATTGTTGTGGGAATGTCTGGAGAAAGTTCCTTTCTGTTCCCACTTATGGTAGAGCAGCTTCCATCTCTTTTTTCTCTTTCGTGTTCCATCATGTTACTGATAAACAGCACAGAAGTGTTGGAGACTCCTTCCAAAAATGTCCAAAAAAACAAGATTTTTAACGTCTGTTCACATAGTCTTACATGTCCCTGAGAAGGAGCTGTTACTATAGAAACATCTGAAACCAGATTATAAATCTAAAGCAAATCCATCTTCAGGAAGTAATGATATGCACATTATAGAAATCTGACGAGTTAAATGGAACGACAGTCCAGGAAGTTCAGGTAAACAGATCAGGAGAGATCAGCTTGGGTGAGAGGCGAGATCTACCCCAAGCAAAGCTGCTTGCTATTACTGGACTGTACATTATATATATATATATATATATATATATATATATATATATATATATATATATATATATATATACACAGTTTTATTCACGTAACAAAGCAAAAAAAACGAGTGACCGCTCGTACCTCGGAAAACTCATACATTAATGCACTCGTAGGTCAAGGTACCACTGTATATATATATATATACAGTGAGGAAAATAAGTATTTGAACACCTTGCTAATTTGCAAGTTCTCCCACTTAGAAATCATGGAAGGGTCTGAAATTGTCATCGTAGGTGCATGTCCACTGTGAGAGACATAATCTAAAAAAAAAAAAAAAAATCCAGAAATCACAATGTATGATTTTGTAACTATTTATTTGTATGATACAGCTGCAAATAAGTATTTGCACATCTGAGAAAGTCAATGTTAATATTTGATACAGTAGCCTTTGTTTGCAATTACAGAGGTCAAACGTTTCCTGTAGTTTTTCACCAGGTTTGCACACACTGCAGGAGGGATTTTGGCCCACTCCTCCACACAGATCTTCTCTAGATCAGTCAGGTTTCTGGCCTGTCGCTGAGAAACACGAAGTTTGAGCTCCCTCCAAAGATTCTCTATTGGGTTTAGGTCTGGAGACTGGCTAGGCCACGCCAGAACCTTGATATGCTTCTTACAGAGCTTCTCCTTGGTTATCCTGGCTGTGTGCTTCGGGTCATTGTCATGTTGGAAGACCCAGCCTCGACCCATCTTCAATGCTCTAACTGAGGGAAGGAGGTTGTTCCCCAAAATCTCGCAATACATGGCCCCGGTCATCCTCTCCTTAATACAGTGCAGTCGCCCTGTCCCATGTGCAGAAAAAACACCCCCAAAGCATGATTCTACCACCCCCATGCTTCACAGTAGGGATGGTGTTCTTGGGATGGTACTCATCATTCTTCTTCCTCCAAACACGTTTAGTGGAATTATGACCCAAAACTTTGGTCTCATCTGACCACATGACTTTCTCCCATGACTCCTCTGGATCATCCAAATGGTCATTGGCAAACTTAAGACGTGCCTGGACATGTGCTGGTTTAAGCAGGGGAACCTTCCGTGCCATGCATGATTTCAAACCATGACGTCTTAGTGTATTACCAACAGTAACCTTGGAAACGGTGGTCCCAGCTCTTTTCAGGTCATTGACCAGCTCCTCCCGTGTAGTTCTGTGCTGATTTCTCACCTTCCTTAGGATCATTGAGACCCCACGAGGTGAGATCTTGCATGGAGCCCCAGTCCGAGGGAGATTGACAGTCATGTTTAGCTTCTTCCATTTTCTAATGATTGCTCCAACAGTGGACCTTTTTTCACCAAGCTGCTTGGCAATTTCCCGTAGCCCTTTCCAGCCTTGTGGAGGTGTACAATTTTGTCTCTAGTGTCTTTGGACAGCTCTTTGGTCTTGGCCATGTTAGTAGTTGGATTCTTACTGATTGTATGGGGTGGACAGGTGTCTTTATGCAGCTAACGACCTCAAACAGGTGCATCTAATTTAGGATAATAAATGTAGTGGATGTGGACATTTTAAAGGCAGACTAACAGGTCTTTGAGGGTCAGAATTCTAGCTGATAGACAGGTGTTCAAATACTTATTGCAGCTGTATCATACAAATAAATAGTTTTAAAATCATATATTGTGATTTCTGGATTTTTTTTTTTTTTAGATTATGTCTCTCACAGTGGACATGCACCTACGATGACAATTTCAGACCCCTCCATGATTTCTAAGTGGGAGAACTTGTAAAATAGCAGAGTGTTCAAATACTTATTTTTCTCAATGTATATATATATATATATATATATATATATATATATATATATATATATATATATATATATATATATATATATATATATATATATATATATATATATATTATATATAAAAAACATATATATAAATACAGTAATCTCGAATCTCCTGCCCCTGGTTTATCGTGGAGTTGCATTTGCCACATAACTAATTTGTTTGTTAAATTGTTTGTGAAAGTTATTGCTTAAAATATAATTATTAATGAAAAAAAGCATTAAAATGTTAATAGTACAGTACTGTATACATAAAATAACATTTTTGCGGTGGCGTCCTGGGCTGGTGTGGTTACACGTGGTATGCGGTTGTGAGGCTGTTTGGATGTACTGGCAAATTCTCTGCAACACATTTGGAGATGGCTTATGGTAGAGAAATGAATAATTTTGTTTAGTGTGTGTATATTATATATATATATATATATATATATATATATATATATATATATATATATATATATATATATATATATATATATAGTATAAATAACTGATGCCCTAAGACCCGTAAGGAGCAAAACCTCCGGCATCTCTAGGCAGTGATATGAACAGTGACTGCAAAACTGTAAACAAGAAAAAAACTTCCTCTAAGTTCATCTAAAACTCTTGGCAGAACTCTCTCATAACTCTCACATACACTACATTGGCAAAAGTCTGTGGCTTCTTTTTGTACATCTCATTTCACATGTAGTTTTATTTGCTGTTATGATGAGCTCCACTCTTTTGGGAAGATGTTCAACCAGATTTTGTGGAGATTTTGTGGTGATTCATTCATTAGTAAAGTCAGGTACTGATGAAGGTGAGGTGAGGAGGCCTGGGGTGCAGTCAGCATTCACATTCATCCCAAATTAAGGTGTTCAATAGGGTTGGAGCTCTATAGCATGAGATCATTCACATCTTCCAACACATATAAAGCATACCTTCATGGAGCTGGTTTTGTGCACAGGGCATTGAGACGCTAGAACAGGTTTGGGATTCATGGTAGTGTGTCCGAAGATGTCAGAAGAAAAACATATGGCTAAGAAAGTCAGGTGTCCCAAGACTTGTCCACATAGCGTAACTCTAGTGTAACCCTAATGTCATTTTGATGTTAAATCCATATCAGTGTGAACCTCACATGAACGTTAGAAACAGCTAGCTTGTGATGTGAAGTAGCTAGCTGATGTTTCTCAGGAAAGCCGAGATGTGGAGACAAAGCCATACACGGTAAGTCTCCAGAGAACCAAAAAGTCAGTGTCTGTAAATGTGAAAGCTTAATGCGTTAGTGTTTGACAGCTTCAACTATTTTTGTAACATTGCATTCGATCTGGGGGATAAACCACCAGCTGATCTGTGCCTCTGGTGTGCTTTTTATTCCCTCTCCCTCCTCTCCGAAGGATCGATGCATTAACCCTTTGTGTTCCAAAGAGCAAGTGGGAATTTATTCTGACTTCGACACTCTCCGGCTGTGTTTATTCCTCTCTCCATCACTGTCCACTTGGCTTGTCCATGCCTTCTGCTTTCTGTCTTGCAGGGAAAGTGCTCTCTGTTTTTATTATCCTCCCTCGTTCACTACCTCTCCCTCTCTTTCCATCTCCCTGACAGCCTGCAGTAAATACGTTATCCTGACCAGCTGGCCAGCGCGTCCAATTCAACACTCGCACCAATCTGTTACCTCGTGTCTCTCCATCACAAAATCTTTTCCTCCTTTATCCCTTCTGCACTCCCTCTCTCATGTTCTGCTCCCTTTTCAGCTCATCATCCCTCGTTTCCTTCGTCCATACCTCAACTGATCACACTCACCCTCCATCCTTTTCTGATCATGTTTTTTCTCATTTCTTCTGATTAACTACACGTATGTACAAAAGCTGATTCAATCCTGAGAGAATAAAAAGAAGGAGAAGAAGAAGAAACAGGGAAGAAAAAAGAGATGAGGGAAAGAAAGGGGAAAAGACGTATATGGAGCAGTGGGGAGATGGAAATAGAAAAGTGAGCTCTTTCTTCTAACACAATAAAAGGGAAAGTGTGTATGTGTGTGTGTGTGTGGGGGTGGTTAGGTAATTGAATGGAGAAAGCAGAGTGGTGGGAATGGAGTAAAAAGTGTGTGGAGGGGTGAGGCATGGACAGAAAAAAATATGGAAAAACCAGCATGAACAAGTGAACAGAGCCTGTAATTTTACTGTTTTATGTAATTGCTTTAATGCAATAAAAAAATGGGGCGTGGCCATATACAGTAGATGGTGCCAAAGCACTGATGGAGTGTGATTGGGTGATTGACAGCAGAGAGAGGACATGGGCAGGAGAACAGGTACCAGAGTGATGAGGGGTTCTGAAATGGTACCAGTTAGTTGAGAGGGGCTCTCATCAGGAGGATAGCTCCAGAGAACTGAAGGTGTATGGTGCCAAAGAGCTGAGGGGTTGTGGTGGATGGAACCATTAAGCTGAAAGGGTGAGGCAGGGACAAGGTTATCAGTGAGCTGTGGAGATTGATCTGGAAGATGGTACCAGAGAGTGGAGGGATGTGGCATGAATGATATCTGTGGCATGAATGAAGGTGGTTTGGCATAGATGATGGTACAAAAGAGCTGAGATGGTGTGACAAATAGGATGGTACCAAAGAGTAAAGGTAGTGTGGCAGGGACAAGGGTATCAGCGAGCTGAAGAGGGGTGTGTCATGGATGATGGTAGCAGAAAACTGAGGGGGTGTGGCATGGACAATGATACCAGAGAACTGAGGGGGTGTGGCATGGACAATTGTATTAGAGAACTAAGGGGGTGTGGCATGGACGAAGGTATTAGAGAGCTGAGGGGGTGTGGCATGGACGATGGTTCCAGAGAGCAGAGGGGTGTTTCTAGGAGGATGGTACAAATGGGGTGAGGAGGTGTTGCCAGGGGGATTGTACCAGAGCATTGAGGGGTGTCTATCCTGCGGTGTGGCTTCTGTCAGCTACAACAAAAGGGCCTGGGTCTTTGTGTCAATAACAGTTGTTATCTAGCGGCAGGAAGACAGTAATGAAGTATATTTATAGATGTATATTTTTTTTAACCAGATGTCAGGGTTAAAGTCTCCCACACATGTTGTTCATTTGATAGACAGATGTTTGATTTCCTTGAGAGAGTTTCGTCTCTCACCCTATCATAACTCCATCCTCCATTGCTGAGTCATTGCATAACACACACACACACGCTCTGTGAGGTTTCCAGGTTTCTTTCGAGTGGGATGTTTCAGTAGCAGTTTGAACACCAGATGACCAGACGCTGGACTGATGAAAAGATGTGCTAGTGAACTTAAAAATATTACAAAGCACTGAAACTGGAGACTCCTTCCATAGATGTTACAGTAACATCTCCTTCCCTCGTATAAAATCTCACCACATTAAAAATCTATCGATTATGTATTGCTGCTGGTATATTAACACCTTTTAAACAATCAGAATTTAGAATTTTCTTACTTGTACTCTCAATTTAATTCAACCTTAATTCTATCTGTGTGTCTGTCTCTCAGAGATCTCTGTCAGCCTCCTGTCAGTCATCGTGACCTTCTGTGGCATCGTGTTGCTCTCTGTCTCGCTCTTCGTCTCCTGGAAGCTCTGCTGGCTGCCATGGAGAGACAAAGAGGGTGGTGGCCTTAGCCTGACTGCTGGACTCCTCCCAGGAGGGGCGGGGCTTCATGGGGTCGCCGGGGCTCCTCCCTCCTCCCACCGTTACTGCAGAGAAAAGACACGCACTCCACGTCCTCTCTGTATCCTTCTCTGGCCCAGGCTGGCCAACACCACCCGCACTTCTCTGACCTGATGGGAGTTGAGGGGGGAGGGGCCATAATGGTGGGCGGGGTCATGGGCGGGCCTCAGGAAACGCAGGAGCACTCCTACTTGGACATGGACTCCTACCCTAACAACGCAGGTAATCGTGCACAGCTTTGTTTTATGGTGGATTCATTTTCAGGAGATCTTTATCATATATCTATCATCAGAGAATCTTTATCATAGATCTATAGTCAAACGATCTTTATCATAGATCTATCATCAAAGGATATTTATCATAGATCTATCATCAAAGGATCTTTATCATAGATTTATCATCAGATGATCTTTATCATAGATCTATTATCAGAGGACCTTAATTTTAGATCTATCACCAGCAGAATTTAAATGGTAGATCATTTACCAGGGGATCTTCATCATATGATCTAAGGGTTTTATGAGGATCTTGTTTGAGCCAATAATCCTAATGATTGTTTTAAGTGTTATTTAAAAAGCATTCAAAACCGTTTTTCTACAGTACAGTGTGATTATTCAGACATCAGACTCCTGACATTTCTGGGTTTCTTTTTCTTAACTAATCAGTAGATATAGATAATAGATTAATCAATTTAATAGACAGAGGTGTGAATCTGTTCTTTTCCAGTAAACGTGTTGAACACACAATTCAATTCCGTGTTCAATTTATAGTGTAACTGAATCTTTCTTTTTCTCCAGGGAATATCAAACTGAGCCAGACGTCTCCTGAACTGCCACCACCTGATGGAGGATCTGCTGCTAAAGACCTGGCCAACGCCCACTCACAGCAGGCCACGCCCAGGTCTATGATCGATCGATCTATCTATCTATCTATCTATCTATCTATCTATCTATCTATCTATCTATCTATCTATCTATCTATCTATATATATATATCCATCTATCTATCTATTCATGAGCTGTCTGTCATTAAAGAGTGTATGTATTACCTTGCCCCTTGTCACTCTCTCTCTCTCTCTCTCTCACTCCAGGCCTAAGCCCATGACTCATCAGCTCTCCAGTCCTGATTTTCACGGAGAGGAGAAGAGCGAGCAGGTGACGAGTATCGGTCAGATCAAGCCCGAGCTGTACCGGGCGCGGCAGGGCGAGCAGGGCGACGGCAAACCGGGCGACACGTGTGGAAAAATCAGCTTCCTGCTCCGCTACGCCTTCAAGTGAGCTCACATCACCTCATACTCATCCTCCTTCCAAACTCCTCATGATCCCTCCATCTGCTCACTTCTCCAGCTAAAAATATCCACACACACACACACACACACACACACACACACACACACACACACACACACAGATTTACTATTCTAAACACAACCAACGAGTTCTGCATGAATTCTCTGATTCTGTTTTCTTTTCACGCTCTTTTCTCCGTTGTTGAAACAATTGCAATCCAGTGTTTTTTTTTTATTATTATTTTTGTTTTTCTATTTAATCTGCATTCTTTTTATTCACTTTTTTTTGCACGAGTTTCAGAAATGAGAGACACTAGTGCAGGAACTATTAGCTTTATGTAAATATATATAACGATAAAGCGAGTGGCTTGTTTCATTAAACGTACACTATATGCCAAAAGTTTGTGGACACCTACCCATAAGATCACTAGGTGCTTCTTTTTGAACGTCTCATGTACTAATGTAGGTGAGGTGAGGAGGCCTCAATAGGGTTGGAGCTCTATAGCAGGAGATTTTCCACACCTTCCAACCAGTGTGGAAAGCAGATCTTTATGAAACTGAAACTTAACTGAAAGCAGATCTTTATGAAACTGAAACTTAACTGAAAGCAGATCTTTATGGAGCTGGATTTGGGCACAGAGGCATTAATGGAGGTGTAGTTCAGTGGTTAAGGCATGAGTTCAAATCCCAGCCACCACTGCTGGGCCCCTGAGCAAGGCCCTTAATGAAGTCATATTTGGTGGTAGTTTGGTGGTTAAGACATTGGACTTTGGATCTGAAGACCCCAGCCACAACAACCTGCCACTCATGGGCCCCTGAGCAAGGCCCTTAACCCCATACCTCTGGATAAAGAATCTGGATAAGGGCGTCTGCCAAACCACGGTGCTGCTGAATCCTGCATTCTGATTGGTCAGAAGGTTTTTTGATGAAATCTCTGTAAAAGCAGGTCTGCAGCAGCGCAGCGTCAAATCACTGGTTTATAATTTAATCATGCGCTCGTTTTCAGACATTACGGTTTCTAAAGCAACGGCTTATTCCTGAAGGAGAGGAATTTTTTATGGAAATAGTGATATGTTGGAAGTTTGGAGAAATGGACCCAATATTTATGAGAGGAGTCTCTAGTGTCAGTCAGTGGATGGAGGATTCTGGCGGATTTCCCACGTGTGATTCTTTAATAAATCGTTTCCTACTCATTATATCAAGCAACGTATTTTTCTTCTTTCTCTCCTTCTTTCTTTCTTTCTTTCTTTCTTTCTTTCTTTCTTTCTTTCTTTCTTTCTTTCTTTCTTTCTCTCCTTCTTTCTCTCTTTCTTTCTTTCTTTCTTTCTTGTTCTTGTTCTTTTCTCGGCTCCTCTATAACTCTGGATGTAACGCAGCTCGGTGTTATTATGTGTTGACGGCGTGGGCCTGTTTAAAGTGGTCAGGCCATATATAATTCATGGCTCGGCTTCTCTCGCTCGTTTCTCAAACATCAGCACTTTCATGCACTCACTGAAGAGCTGCTGAAATAAAAGACCAGAGCAGGACGATCATTCAAAGCGGCTCGTACGTCTTCCTCTCGTCTTTTTTCTTTTCTGCCCAGTGCTAAAAACCTGATCCGAGAAGCAGATCCCTGTATTAAAAGGTGAAAACTCCAAGCTGATCTGGACGTGGAGGAAAAGAAGAAACCCGAGCGTGATTAAACAAAATCTGTGGCTGTGGGTGACGAAGAATCAGATGAAGAATCATAACTTTCATGTGTGTATAGACAAAAGTATTAAGACACCTGACTTTTCCACAAATATGTGGTTCCTCCTTGAACCTGTTCCGGCATGACGATGCCCCTGTGACATCACAAAGCCAGGTCCATGAAGATCTGCTTCCATTGGTTTGAAAGTGTGGAAGATCTCCTGCTATTGAGCTCCAACATGATCAAAAACCTTCCTTTGGGGATGTAGGTTTCACACTGACTGCACCACAGGTCTCCTCACCTCACCATCATCAATACCTGACCTTACTAACACCCTTGTAGCTGAATCTCCACAAAAACCTAGTGAAACATCTTCCCAGAGAATGGAGACGCAATCTTTTGGCCAGGTGTCCACATACTTTGGTCAGACAGTGTGTCGGTAGGAAAAGTAGTGATGTATGAGAACTCAGTGTGAATCATGGATACAAATACACACACACACACACACACACACACACACACACACACACACACACACACACACACACTTTGTATTAACACTTGATTCTGTTCACCAGAGATGGATATATTACGTTGATAAGTCATCTCTGATTTAAACACAAGTGCTGTGTGTGTGTGTGTGTGTGTGTGTGTGTGTGTGTGAGACATGAACACAGCTCTTCAGGTGCTATTACTCCACATTATCGTGTCTCCAGCTGTGTCATGTCGTTGTCTTGTCATGTTGGTGATACGCCACCGTGTCGCGCTTCGGGAATCGCAGCTCTGACCCTGTGGGACACACCGTTCGGCTGTTATCTCCCACACACACACACACACACACACACACACACACACACACACACAGCGCCCTAGGAGAATAGCAGCCGTTTTTAGCCACCGCCAACACGCCTGTGAAGTGCTATTGTTATTTATCTGGTGGTTTGTGGGTGCAGTTGGTGTTGCTCTGAGGGCATCAGCGAGTCTGTCTGAAAGTCTGCCTTTGTGTCTCTGTGAACGAGGAGGAGACGCGCCGTCAAGCGAAAGAGCCAGACGTGAAGCGTTAATACGACGGGTGTTTCATCACGAGCACCCTGTGTTTATGATGGCAGGTTTTATCTGAAGCTCCATTGTTCCCGAGCGTGGAGTTCTGTCAGGACAATCACGTTCTCCACATGCATCTTCACTTCCTCGCCGATTCATCTCCAGAAATCACACACATCACATGCATCAAAACTCAACACCTGTACAATGTAATGCGTGGGTTCCATCGAAAGGACAAAGCAAAGGAACTGAAGTCTGATTGGCAGCAGAGGCTTTTCAAATAAAAAGAAACAGTTCTCTGATTGGATAAAGTGCTTGTAGGTGTAGGAGCTGTTCTCTGATTGGATACAGTGACTATGGGAGTAGTTACTGTTCTCTGATTGGATACAGTGACTATGGGAGTAGTAACTGTTCTCTGATTGGATACAGTGACTATGGGAGTAGTAACTGTTCTCTGATTGGATACAGTGACTATGGGAGTAGTAACTGTTCTCTGATTGGATACAGTGACTATGGAAGTAGCAACTGTTCTCTGATTGGATACAGTGACTATAGGAGTAGTTACTGTTCTCTGATTGGATACTGTGACTATGAAAGTAGTAACTGTTCTCTGATTGGATACTGTGACTATGGGAGTAGCAACTGTTCTCTGATTGGATACAGTGACTATGGGAGTTGTAACTGTGCTCTGATTAATTATACTGGCTAAGAACTTAGAACTGTTTTCTGATTGGATAAAGTGGTTTTGGAGTGAAACTGTTCTCTGATTGGATAAAGTGGTTTTTGGAGTGAAACTGTTCTCTGATTGGATACAGTTGTTCTGGGGGCAGGAACTGTTTTCTGATTGGTTATAATCCTGCTATGCGTTTTATGTCAATAAAATTCTGTAAACGTCGAACAAAAAGCTGGTGAAATCCAGAACCACAACAAACAGAGGGTTGATGTCCACTTGAAGACGTACATCCTGCTGTCTTCTGAAGAGCTTTAATGAAGTGGTGACACCATCGTTAATGTTGAGAGACGTGTCCTAATAAGGACTGATTAGATCCCAGAGAGATTCACATCCCATAATTAAATCCTCACACAAGGGCTTTGTTTTTTCACGAGACCGCTGGTGTTCGCTGCGTGCTATAGACAAGCCGTGAGTGATAGCGCTGCATGTAATAAGGTCTACATTATTGATCAGGTCCTCATGCTCCAGGCGCTTCTCTTGCAGCACATACACACACACACACACACACACACACACACACACACACAAATGAAATATTTAAGCTTTCATATTTACTGCTGCTTGTAGCCCAGAGATCTGAGAATTTATCGATCAAACTCTTAACCCTTTTGTACTGACCAGATTTTTAAAAATGTTAATAAAAGCAGAAGCTGAAAAATCACTGCGGTGTTTTATAGTAAAAATTACTTTCTCAAAAAATAGCAAGAATGTGAGAATAAAAATGGGTGTGGCCTCTGTGTCTGTCTTAGTGAAGGAGGTGTGGCCTCTGTGCCTGTAAGTTTCACTGATGGAGGCGTGGCCTCTGTCTTTATATGTTCTCCTGAAGGATGTGTGGCCTCTGTGCTTGTATTCTCCACTGAAGGGGGCGTGGCCTGTGTGTCTGTCTGAGTCTCAGGGAAGGAGGCGGGGTTTCAGTTTAAGTTCTAGTGAAGAGGCCATAGCCTGTATTTCCATAAATGAAGAAGGTGTTGCCCCTGTACCTATGAGTACTATTGAAGCATGGTCTTAGGTTCTTCAGCTCCATCCTCATCTTAACTTTCTCTCTGTTGTTTTCCATGTTCTTTCAGTTTTCCTTGTGGGTTTTCCCAAGAACGTAGTTTTTTTCCAAACTCCTCAAAACCCCTGATGACTCTAAACAAGCACATACTGAGAGTCCTGAATCATATCAAGCATTGCACCTGGTTTCAATCTCTCTCTCTCTCTCTCTCTCTCTCTCCTCTCAGTACGGAGCAGCTGGTGGTGAAGATTCTCAAAGCTCTGGACCTGCCAGCCAAAGATGCCAATGGCTTCTCAGACCCATATGTGAAGATCTACCTGCTGCCTGACAGGAAAAAGAAGTTTCAGACCAAGGTTCTGGCTTTTTCCCTCCATGCTTCTTTTCCACACCTCCACAAGAATAAGTCGTAACTTATGGCATTTATTTCAACTGATTTCATTGATTTTGTGTTGGAACCTTTGAGTTGAGGAACCTTTTCAAGTCTCTTAAAATGTTCTGAAGCTTTCTGGTTCCTCAAAAAATGTGTATATATAACCTTTCATATTTTTAGCACTCATTCTACTAACATATGAATCTGTGATGATCTCAGCCCCGAAATAACATTAGAATGGATTTATTCTTTCTTCGCATATCACAGTGATGTTAGGAAGAAATAAGGTCAGCCATGATACTGGAGCACACAGGGTTAAGGGCCCTGACCAAGGGCCCCAAGCATGGCAGCTTGGCGACACCAGGATTGGTCCCTCTGCCCTTCCTATTTGCAACCAGGAACCTTAACCACTGAGCTCCCACCTCCCCCAAAAACATCTGCTGTTCCAGGATGTTGCATAATGACCAGTATGGCATGAAATTGATGGTAATCTTCTATAGATCTATGTGATGGATGTGATGGTGGTTCAGAACTTCAGGTTTTAGGTTTTAACCCATCTTCTCGAAACTGTAAAATCTGGAATCCTTGCCCAGAGACGTTAAAGTGCCATTTTTGCACTGGTGCTTGGACCCCAAAAGTAGCTTATTGCGACTAGTTGTTTCTCTCCTGCTTTCTCCTTACACGTCCCTCCATCTGTTTCTTGGGGCAGGTGCACAGGAAGACCCTGAACCCGGTGTTTAACGAGACGTTCCAGTTCGGCGTCCCGTTAGCCGAGCTTCACTCCCGCAAACTGCACTTCTCCGTCTACGACTTTGACCGTTTCTCCAGACATGACCTGATCGGTCAGGTGGTGGTGGACAACCTGCTGGACTTCAGCGAGGGCAGTGGGGAAAAGCCTATCTGGAGGGACATCGTAGAAGGGACAGCGGTGAGACACACACACACACTCAGTGGATGAACGCAATTTATCAGGACACATGTAGAGCGTGTTGCGCCTGTTTTTTTGCTCAGTGCTCCGTTAATTACTGTTTAACGGTTTGTTTGTCTATAATTAGTCATTTGCAGGCTTTTGGGTCAGCAGATTCCAGCAGCATGGAAGAGAATTGAGATCTCACAGAGTATGGAAATTGCGTTTATACACCACCTCAGGCTTCCTCACGCTTCCTCACACTCTGCTCGCTTCCTAACACACCTGACTCAGCTCGTGAAGGGTTTGATAATTAGCCAATCTGAGTCAGCTGTTTTAGAGTCGCGGAAGAAAAACGCTAAAATGCGAGGAGCATCGGGTCTCGGCTAATCGGCTCAGGAGCTGCTGCTGCTTCTGCTCCTGCAGACAAGTAAACAGATTAAAGGAACAAGGCTGCAGCTTCTACAGTTATTAATGTCCCAGGATATATAGAGCAGGATGATGGAGGAATTGGAAATGTGTGTATATGAGTGTTACATTAAACACACACAGCAGTGTAAAAAAAAAATACACAACTATAATTAAAACATTTAACACACAGGTCCATCTGGGAACGGACAGAGTGGGTGGGGTCTAATATTATAATAAGTTTGATTGACAGCTCTCTGAAACACTGAGACTCCTCCCACTGAAAACGCAGGGCCTGTATCTGGAACTGTTTCGTCTTCCGTAAGGTTTCGGTGCCTTTTTGATTTCTTTATTTAAGTCATTACAGAAGTTTCTGCATTCGTTTCTTCAAAGCTTCTGAAAGAACTCCTTCAGAGGCCTCTTCACTGTTTTACTTCTCAAAGGATTTCAGAGCCCTTTAGTACTTCAAAAGTCCGTGGACGGATTTCATTTCTCAAACATTCTCCTACTCTAGAGTTCTAGAGAACGATTTACTTTCTCAGAAGAAGCCGTAAAACTTTGATGTTCCTCAAAAGATGCTAAAACCGTTTCATTTCTGGAGATCTTTATTAACCATTTGAATGCAGTGGAGGTTCTTGGAAGGTTCCATGCTGTTCAGGTCCTCAAGAGATTTAAAACCGTATAGTTCCTCAGAGGTTTCTGAACCCTCTTTCTTAAAATTCTAAAAAAGCTCCTGGAACTTGTCTATCAACAATTTACCATTCAGTGCCTTCAAATATTTAAATACTTTATCTTCTCCCAAGGTAAAGAAACTCTTTGTTTGAGGAACCAAAGAATTACAGGATTTTTTAAAAAACTTATCTGCTGTTGATGCTTTTGAATCAATTACGAGCTCATCAGCTCCTGGAATTCTTTAGTTTTCCAGAGTTCTCAGTTCCTCAGTTCCAGCTTTTACTCAAGTTTTTTTTTGTACATGTACACTATATGTTCAGAAGTTTTGGGACACCTGACTTTTCCACCCAGATGTGGTCCTTCCTCAAACTGTTACCACAAACTTGGAGCACACAATTGTGTAGGATGTCTCTGGATGCTGTAGCATGAAATTTTGCATTCACTTGAACTAGGAGATCCAAACCTGTTCCAGCATGATGATGCATCTGTGCACAATGAGTGGCTCCATGAAGAGGAGGTTACCTATGGGTTGGAAGATGTGATCCTGCTTTTGAGCTCTAATTCTGTTACACCAAAGTTGAATAGGAGATGCCGTGACTCAATGTGTTATGATGATGATGATGATGATGATGATGATGCATCCTGAAGGAAGTCTGTTGGAAATCAGACGTTGCTTAAATAGATTACAACAATGGCAATAATGTTGATGAAGGAGATGATGGAGAGTATGGAAGTGATGGAAATGAGGTAGATGAAGGAAATGTTGGAGATTATAGAGATGATTAAGGTGATGGAGATGATTAAGGTGATGGAAATTATGGTGATGATGGAGAGGATAGACATAATAGAGATGGTTGTGATTATAGAGATGATGGAAATGTTGGAGATGAGGGAGATTATGAAGATGATGGTAATGATGGCGATGATGAAAAATCAGAGATGAAGGTGACAGAGACGATGGCGAAGATGTGGTTGGCTGAGATGTTGGAGATCACAGAGATGATGAAAATTATGGAGATGATGGAGTTGATAGAGTGAATGTAGTTGATGGAGATGAAGGAGATTACAGAGATGATGAAGATGCGTATAATGATAGCAGAACTTAGGTTGTTCTCATTTTTTTGTCATTTTGGAACACGTCTGAGGTGAACGTTACAGTTCCTGATGGTTTCATCCTATGAAAAAAGACAGTTGCAACACAGTTTTTTCTGGCAGAAACAGTCGGATAGACTGAGAGTAAACAGCAGACTGAGAGACAGATGGAGAGAAACAGAGAGAGAGAGAGAGAGAGAGAGATTTCTTTACACACTTTATTTCTACTTTATTATATCTGTAGATCTATGAGTGTGTCTTGGACTGATCCATATGTGTGTGTGTGTGTGTGTGTGTGTGTGTGTGTGTGTGTGTGTGTGCAGGAGAAAGCTGACCTTGGCGAGTTGAACTTCTCACTGTGTTACTTGCCGACTGCCGGCCGACTAACTGTCACCATCATCAAGGCCACCAACCTCAAAGCCATGGACCTGACCGGCTTCTCAGGTGCACACACACACACACACACACACACACACACACACACACACACACACACACACACATACGGCATTAACTTTATTTAGCATTAGCATCATTCTAGCATGCTAACATGATGCTAACCACACATGGTTGCACTTTTAGCTAGCTATAATTAGCAAAACAATGCTAGCTAGCTGAAAGTGCTGTGACTTGAATGTTAATGTGTCTCAGTTTTGACCCGTATGGCCCACCGTACAGCATAATGACTAATATATACATCTATTATAATTATAAGATTTAATTTTTTTTTTTTAAGTGTTTCTTTTGTTTATGAAGCCGAAAGAAAGTTTTTTGTTTATGACTTAAATATATATGTATAACATAATTATACGATTTTGTTTATTTATTTGTTTGTTTGTTTATAATTTTTTTTTTTTTTTTTTTCTAATATGTAGGTTCATATTTAATTTCGTCTCGTGTGATTTTGCGAACTATCCAGAACAACGGGACAAAAAAATATAGTATTCGATCATTTATTTTTATTTCTCTGATGCTTCAGTAATCATTTGTATTAAATAATTTCCACAACATTACAAGTTTTATGATTAATTATGTCCCGTGCCGTCCTGCATAGTGCATGCTGTGTACATGGAATATAAAATACACATTATATTTAAAAAAAAAATTCTATTAAAAAAGAGAGAGAGAGAGCGAGAGTGTGTGTGTGTGTGTGTGTGTGTGTGTGTGTGTGTGTGTGTGTGTGTGTGTGTGTGTGATCAGAGAACGACACAATCAGTGTCGGTTAATTTGATTATCACAGAAGAACTCAGACTAATGACATAATGGATTGTCTCTGAAGATGTAATTAAGCAGTGTTTCTCTCTCTCTCTCTCTCTCTCTCTCTCTCTCTCTCACACTTTCTCTATCTATCTAACTCAATCTCTCTGAGTGTTGACCTTCTCATGCCAGTGCTGAAACTTTCCCCATTATGACGGCTCTTCACCCCTTTTTTTAGCTTCATCTTCCTCTTTCTCTTCATCTGCTTCTTTTTCTTCTCTCTTCTTTATCTCATTCGTACTTTTCTTCATCATGTTTTTCTTTCTCCTCTTCATTGACTTTTGCTCCTTTTCTTCTTCATTTCCTTCTTCATCTTTCTTATCTTCTTGTTCCTCATTTTCTTTCTCCTCTTCATCGTCTTCATCTCCTTCTAACTCCACCGTCCTTCTCTTCTTTATCTTCTAACTTTTCATGTTCTCCTTGTTCTTACAATTTGTTTTCTTTATCTTCCTCTTTCTCCTCCTCCTGTTTATTTCCTTCTGCATCTCCTTCTTCCTCCTCATGTTGTTCTTTTCTTTTAATTTTCTTCCTCCCTCCTTTCACATTGCCATCACTATTATTTTCTTTCTCTGTCTGTTCTTCTTTACTCTTTTGTTTTCTTTATATCTCTCCTTTTTCATTTTTTTACTTTTCATTTTTTTCTCAGGTCTCTTTCTTTTTGTCTTATTTACTCTCTTCTTTCTTTCTTTCTTTCTTTCTTTCTTTCTTTCTTTCTTTCTTTCTTTCTTTCTTTCTTTCTTTCTTTCTTTCTTTCTTTCTTTCTTTCTTTCTTTCTTTCTTTCTTTCTTTCTTTCTTTCTTTCTTTCTTTCCTTCCTTCCTTCCTTCCAATTCGGTGTCTATCACATCCTCGGTCTCCCTCTTTCTGTTTCCTCGTCCTCTCAAATTTCTTCAAAATTTCTCTTCTCCTTAATTTTGTCTTTCTTTTCTCTCTTATCATCCTTTTTTCATCTTCACACTCGTTCTCTGTGTTTAAAGGCGTCTTCGTCTTTTCTTCTTTTTTCCACCACAAATTTTTTCATCTTTTAACTTCCTCTCACACTCTCCTGTTCTGCCTCTCTCTCTTTCATCCCCAACTGTCTTTCTTCTCTCTTCCTTTAATTTTTCCTGATTTTTTATCTTTCATCCTCTCATATTTCTGTTCTGTTACATTTTTATCTCTGAATCTTTCACTTTTAAAATTCTTCTCTCTCTCTCTCTCTCTCTCTCTCTCTCTCTCTCTCTCTCTCTCTCTCTCAGACCCCTATGTGAAGGCGTCTCTGGTGTGTGATGGACGGAGGCTGAAGAAAAGGAAGACGTCTATTAAGAAGAACACGCTGAACCCCACCTATAATGAGGCGCTGGTGTTTGACATCCCTAATGAGAACATCGAGAGCGTCGCGCTCATCATCGCCGTCATGGACTACGACTGGTACGTCCCCCGTCCATGTCTTCCGGGGAGGAGGAGCTTTGCCCTAGGGTCTGATGAATCTCAATGTAACCTTAAAGAAAGATCTCAGCGGGATCCCAAAAACTGTCTGTTCACAATTTCAGGATTTTTGCGAACGTAGCACCTAAGCTAACTCCTAGCTAGTCTTGTAACTAAAAACGGGAGCAAGATGACCTTCTGAAATGATGATGATTTTTCACACGGTGTTAAAGTGACGTTTTGCCAAACAAAACATGTCTGATATGCATTGGCTAAGTCACCATGATTAGCATCGCCTGCAGCGTACCATCCAGGGTCCAGGGTTTTACATGACTCAGCAGACATTGTTCTTCCTCACTCAGCGTTTGTTTACGCTCAGTTTTCGAGAAAGTCAGCTTCCTAAAGCATATTTATTTATTTATTTATTTATTTATTTATTTATTTATTTATTAAATATTGAGAAAAGTCACACCCGTCCGTATCCTAGCATTGATCTCGCCGGCTAAATCGTGAAAAATGGCGGCAGTGACGAATGTCAGCGTTAGCTTTCGCTTCAATCTGCAAACCCAAAGGGGAAGGAAGGATTAGACGTGTGAGTAATAAGTGGCTGTTCAGGATTTCTCGGGCCGTTGGTGTGTTTGTTAGCGCTCTGTCGAACACGTGACCCTGTGCTCCTGCTGGACTGTTTTGCATAAAGCCACACGCCTCATGAATAAACATAACTTATGCTAACACTAATGGCCGTGATGTCTGTGTGGTGACACGGTGTAGAACAACCAGGGTTTCCAGAGTCCAGAGGGACTGCAGTGTGTGTGTGTGTGTGTGTGTGTGTGTGTGTGTGTGTGTGTGTGTGTGTGTGTGTGTGTGTGTGTGGCTCTATTCTGAGGAAAAATTTGTTGCCATTATTTCTTAATGAATTTCTTCTTGCAAATTGAACAACACCTCACAGGCAGGACGTGACCTAACGTGCTAGGTTGTGTAATTAGCCACCTAGCTTTGCTAATCAGTGCTACAAGAACTGATTTTGTCTAGACGGCCTGGTGAGGAACTTGTTGCTGTTCCACAACTTTCAATAGAACTAGAAGCCATTCAAAAGTTTCAGCTGAACCCGATACGATGTAGATTCCTTACTCTGATATTTAGGAGCACTCGTTCTTTTCCTCCTCCTCGTCTTTGTCTTCGTTATCTCACAGATCTTTTTGATGAATCTCTTTTAATAGAACACACAGAAAAGCCTCAGACGCTCAGACTCTGTGTTCAGCTTTTAGCCCCTCAGATAAAGGCAATGACCATGAGACAGACGTGAGCGAGACGTAAACAAGACTTGAGCGTGAAAGTGCTGCCATGCTAATTCTTTCTGCTTTTCTCCTTTTTCATCTTCTTTTTTCTTCATTTCTTCCTCCTCTTGACCTTTTCTTGCTCCTCTGTTTACTTCTTCCTCCTCTCCATCTAACTCCTCTTCATCTCCATCTAAGTATTCTTCTTCTTCTTCCTAATCACATCTAACTCGCCTTCTTTCTCTTCTTCTTCTTTTTCTTCATTTCTTCCTCCTCTTTATCTTTTCATCTCCTTTTAACTCTTTGTCTTTTTCTTTTTCCTTCTCTTTATCTTCATCTCTATATATCTCGTCTTCTTTTTCCTCTTTATCTTCTCCTTCTTCCTCCTTTTCATTTTCTTATTTTTTTCCTCCTCTTCTTCTTCTTTTTTCCCGTTCATCTCTTTCATCCGCCTCATTATTTTCGTCTTCATCTTTTCTAATCTCTTTTAATCCTCTACACAGAGAAGGTTTAGACACTCAGACACTCAGACTTTCAGCTGTTCAGATTGAAGCAAAGACGTGAGCAAAACGTGATAAAGAACATTCTGAAATGGTGGGAGAAGTCTTGGGAAGGATGTGAGATTAGTGTGAGATGTGTGGTGGATATTTTGAGAAGGTCCACCTGCAGAATGCACATCATGTCAATGCTCATAGTGAAGAGCTCTCAGCCTTTAATCTGCATTATATTGGATGTACTGTTTAGTGTGTGAGTGTGTGTGTGTGTGTGTGTGTGTGTGTGTGTGTGTGTGTGTGTGTGTGTGTGTAAAAGCTTGGCTATTCTTTGAATCTCACTCTCAAGACAAGAACAAATACACACACACACACACACACACACACACACACACACACAAAGCCCTCTTTTTCATCCTGCTTTGTACCACCATGTCGCATTTTAATGTAAAATTCATTACTTCTACCTCGGCTGCATTGCACAAACGCTTATCCGTTTATCCTCTTGCACATGCAAATTAGCATCCACGTTAATGACACAATTAATACTATCGAGTACTTGGAGTCAAATCAAACACAAAATGGACTCAAGTGTTTTTCCAACCGGATTTTTCGACTCGTATGTGGTTCTGCTCCAAACTTGGACACACACAACTGTATCGAACGACTTTGGATGCGCTAACAATTTTTACCTTTACTTAAACTAGTTAGACTCAAACCTGTTCCAGCATGACAATGCACAATGCCAGCTCCATGAAGATCCATGGGTTGGAAGACGTCCTAAAACCCAGACCTACAGAATCTCACAAAAGTGAGTGCACCCCTCACATTTCAGCAACCATTTTAGTGAGTGCACCCTCAGTGATAACAGCTGTATGTGGTGTAAACATGTAAAGTCACATGTTCTATTCATCATGTTCATCTGCTTGTCAGAACCATATACATTTGTGTATCTTGTATTAGAGCAGTTACAATTTGGTGCTTTGAGTTCAATTCTCTCATACTGACCACTGGATGTTCTACATGCACCTCATGGTAAAGAGTCTCTGAGGATCTGAGAGTTGGAATTGTTTCTCTCCACAAAGATGCCGAGGCTGTAAGAAGATCAGTATCACCCTGAAACTGAGTTACAGTACAGTGTTCAGGTTCATACAGAGGTTTTCCAAGACGAGTTCCACTTGGAACAGACCTCACAAGGGTCCATCAAAGAAGTCGAGTCCTCGTGCTGTGCGTCAGGTGCAGAAGCTGCTTCAGAAAACAGCAGCATTGCTTTAGAGGTTGCAGAAGCAGAAGGTCTGCTTGTCAGTGCTCAGACTGTACGCTGTTTACTGCAACAAGTCAGTTTGCAGGCCGTCGTCCCAGAAGGAGCCTCTTCTGAAGTATGTCTTCAGACCTGAACCCTACTGAGCACCTGTGGGGATCCTCAAGCGAAAGGTAGAGAAGCACCATGTGTCTAACATCCAGCAGCTCCATGATTTCATTATGGAGGAGTGGAAGAGGATCCCAGCAACAACCTGTGCCACTCTGGTATATTTCACACCCAGGAGGATTAAAGCAGTGCTGGAGAACGATGGTGCTCACACACAATATTCACACTTTGGACACAGTTTTGACATGTTCACTGCGGGTGTACTCACTTTTGTTGGCAGTTATTTACATTTTTATGTATGTTGAGTTATTTTCAGAGGACAGTAAATCTGAATATATCCTAATTTAATTTCTCTAGTATTGTCCCTTGAGAAGATCCACTACAATGGTTGCTGAAATGTGAGAGGTGAACTTACAGTTGTGAGATTCTGTACATTAGTACCTAACTTTACTAACTTTAACTTCTGGCTGGAAGAATATTCACAAGTCTCCACAAAATCTGGTAGAACATCTTCTCAGACATCCTGAGACTTATCGATTCTTAACCAACATGCTGTCAGATGGTGGTACTGGCCCAAGCCCAAATCCTGTGCAGATCTAAGAATAGTGTATATTGTATATACTTAGTAGTTAAAACTTTGGTCTTTGGACCAGAAGGTTGTGAGTTTAAAACCCAGCCTTACCAAGCTCCCACTCCTGGGCCCCTGAACAAGGCCCTCAACCCTTCCACTGCTCAGTTGTGTGAATGAGAGAAATGTAAATCGCTCTGGATAAAGGTGTCTGGCAGAAGCCGTGAATATACTGTACACCTGTAATTAAATTTGAGATCCAAATCCAGATGTTGGAAATATCAGTAACTTGTAAACCCTCACTGTAATCCGTTACCCCCTTAGTGAGCACTTTCCTGATCACCCCTGCTGTTTCCAGTCTGTAAGAACACACAGTTCGACCCATATGGATAAAAAATACAGATAGGATCCTTTTAAACGCTGTTTATTTTTAGCATCCAGTAATCCAGTTATATCAGTGGAGAGAAGAGAAATTCTCCAGTGGACTGTACCATTATTTATCTCTGTGATCCGTCAATGCGTAGATCACCTGAGAACGCAGATGGTGTGCATTTGGAAAGCACAAACTGCTCCTGAGACCAAATTAGGTGAGGAGGCCTGGGTTGGAGGCAGCCAGCGTGAATCATTCATCCCAAAGAGAGGTGTCCAGTAGGGTTGGAGCTCTATAGTAGTAGATCTTCCACATCATCCAAACCATGAAACGCATGGAGTAGGCTGTGTGCACCTTGAACAGTTTTGGGTCTTCTAGTTCTTGTCTTTGCAACTAAGCATACATGGTGGAAAAAAAGCTTCATGAATCCGAGAGTAATGCTGCTCGCTTTATATATTTACAGTTCAACCTTTACCTATTTCCCTGTTAGCTTGCAGAATACAGACTACTGCCACCTGCTGGTATGGGAGAGTTCTTTTCTTTTCAAATTTGCAGCACAATTGGCCGATGCCATTAAATAAAAAAATGGCAAAAACCGGACCGATTAATTGGTTCGACCTCTTGCCCTAACCACTGACCACCTACCACCTCGATGCTTTTGTCTCTATAGTGTATATTCCCTTTCAGAAGAATTTTGGCCTTTTGATACTGTTATACTGTTACTGATCTTATAAACCAGAATCAGGACATAGTCATTGATAAAATCTTCAGAAGCACATCGTATGTTGCTCTGGATAAGCAGGCAACTGCAAAAAATGCCATAAAGTGTGAAGTGGTTAGTAATATGTTGGACTTCTGATCAGAAGGTTGTTAGGTTCAAATCTCAGCACCACCAATTTGCACTGCCAGACCCCTGAGTGTAAGGATAAAGAATAGGGGCCTCTGCTTAATGCTATATGTAATCGTACTGATTTCAAATGGATTTTTGTGGAATGATAAACGGTGAAATAAAGGATCCATGTCGGTGAATAAACTATATTAAAAAAACAAGACGGAGTCTAGATGGAGGGACGATTTGGCCTCAGACTGAAATGTGAGCACAAAACAAATCATTTCTCTGATGGTGATCTGTCTCCCTCTGTAATTAAGCGGCCGTGTTAGTCCGCTCTGTCCTCTGTGAAGGATTTTCACGCTAATCATCTGTCCACAATGTGATGTTTCTTTGTTCTCTGCGGCTTTCCTTCGTCTCTCATCTGATCTTGTCTGTTTTTTCATCGTAATAATGGAGCAATTTAATAATCGTCCACCCTCGCCGGTCTATTTAATGCATTTTTCGCTTTGTCTTTTGGTTTTGTCGTATCTGACAGTATCGGCCATAATGAGGTGATTGGAATGTGCCGTGTAGGCAGCGATGCTGAAGGCCCTGGCAGAGAGCATTGGACGGCCATGCTGGCAAACCCCCGGAAACCCATTGAACACTGGCACCAGCTGGTGGAGGTGATACCCATCCCCATTTTATCTCCAAATGTGTATTGTTGCTGTAATCTCTCTTTTCTAAATAATGTGCTTTCCCTGGGCAGGAAAAATCCATTAACACGTACGTGATGAAGAACGCTGCGGCCTCGCCAAAACCGCACATCGTGGTGGACAGTCCTCACTCTGACTAGACACGTGGGTACGGACGCAAAAACACTTACACTCAGACATGGTTCATAACGTCTCATCTTCCCAAATGTTAGTTCCTGGACAACAATTCAACGAACAGTTCAAGAGCAATCGAGCTTGAAATCCAATTTTACTGCCATTTTGGGAATCTACCCCGGGATCTACGCCATAACACTCAGGGCAGCACTGAGGCTTTGTATTTCATCATTTGGAACACTGTATCCACCTTGGAGAAGCCGGGATTTTGCTTTACAATTGTGCGTGACTTGTGAGGATCTAAAGCTGGACAATTTGGTCCAATGCGTTCTTGATGCAGAAGAAAATGAGTGGAGCTCCTGAGCAGGGGGTCACACACTAGAACTGTTGGAGGTTATAAAACAAGGTGGTATCAAAGAGTTTTGAGACTAATGGGGCCAATTGGCGCTATTCCGACCACAAGTGCGATTTCATCACGAACAGCGAGTTCTGCATGGAAATTAACCAAATCTGCCACTGACATTTGACAGAGGGCGATGCTGCAACGAGTCTTCCAAAGTGTTTTAAATGGCACACCGCTTCAAGAGCGGAAGAACATCACTGAAAAATGTAGAGAGATCAGTAAAAGCGTCAACAAGCTCAACCCCCAAAAATGTCAAAACCATTCGGCAATTCGTGCATGATGATCTTCGGAGAACAATCCACATGATCTCACTCCTGCTGACTTTGCCCTCCTCCTGAAGATGAAGATTCAGTTTGCCATTTTGACACCATTACTTCGAAATAAAGACTTCCAGGAAACGTTCCAGAAGAGGCAGGAACGCTGGGGGCGCTGTATTACTGTGCAAGGGGACTGTTTTGAAGGTGATCGCGTGTGAACATAGATAAAAAAAAAAAGTACTTTCCTTTAAACAGATCGAGTCTCCAAACTTTTTGATACCACCTCATATCACATGAGGATGTAAAGCCAGCAAGAAGAATCGCAGGAGACCTTCCTGCTAACCAGGTTGTTTTGGGTGATTTGAAGGCTCCTAAAAAATTGGTTTGATCTCAGACTGAATAAGTAAAGTGCAGAATCATGCAGATGTTCTGGGCAATTAGAAAAACAGAAACATACACCAGGCTCCTCGATTATATACCAGATGTTCTGTGATGGTTTCTGTGGTGATTCTGAGGTCCAGAAAGTCAACATCGAGTTCGAGTTGATGGAAGTTTACTGGAAAAAGGATGGCAGGAGAAGATGAGGAAAGTTCTGCATCATCAGAGTGGTTGTGTTGTTCCCTGAACAAGTTTATGTTTGCCATGACATTTAAATTTACTGGCAGAAACGAGGAGTTTGGTATAAATTAGAGAACAAGTCTGGACCAAGAGCAGAACGTTGAGGAACTTCTGTAGTGAGGTGATGAGACTGAACCTGCCCATGTTTCCTGGTGGGATCAAGAAAAAAGCTACAGTGATGCCTTTAAGTCACCACATCTATGTCACTGTCATGCAGTCTTCAGGAAAGGTTGGAGATACACAATTGTACAGGACGTCTTTTGGGTGTGTTAGCATGAAATTTCTTCTGCACTGGAACTAGGAGATCCAAACCTATTCCAGTATGATGATGTACAAATCCAGCTCCATTAATATCTGCTTTACATGGGTAGGAAGATGTGGAAGATCTCCAGCTATAGATCTCAAAACCTATTGAAGACCTTTGGGATGATTTTTTTTCATGCTGACTGCACCCCAGGCCTCCTCACCTCACCTACATCAGTACCTGATGTTACTAAGTGAATCTCCAGAAAAACTAGTGGAACATCTTCCCAAAAGAGTGGAGCTCATTATGACAGCAAATGGAGCCTCAATGTTCAAAAAGAAGCACACAGTAATTGTCAGGTGTCCACAAACATTTTTGGCAGTACATTGTAGCAGTGCTGAGAAAAGCCGTTAGATCTAATGACTGAACCCAGAAGGTTAATAAATAAAAAAATAAAAAGCACTGAATCTTAGGAAGGTGGGGAAACTGAACCTGTCCTGCATGAAGATCAGTTTCACGCTTGGAGACTGTTTTTGACAATTAGAATTGATTACATACACTGAGAGTCGTTTCAGAAGATCTACAGAATTGATCGTATCATGAAGCATGGGCAGGTTGAGCTTCACCACATAAATGCTGAGGTCTCAGGTGTTCTCCTGATCTTATTTATTTGTTCTTCTCTGTTCTTTCTCTGTGGCCTTTCTGATGTCACATTCTAGTTGAGGCAATCATGGTCCTGGCTGCTCACGTAAGATAGAAAATAAAAACCTAGAACTGGAAATCATCTTTGATCGACTCCCTCAACTCCTCAGTTCCTCGCAAGGTTCTTGACGGAAAAAAGTCCTTCAAGAACGATGCCTATGGCTGCAGAAACACCGCAAACATGGAGGACAGATTTGGAATTGCAGGAACTTTTGTTCCTGATGTTTGACTCACCTTGACTCATTTTGAAGAGATCTTCACCTTCTGATGTTTTTCTGGAGCACCGAAGGAAACGAGAACATGGACATCTGCTCCGTCATGCTTTTATAACCAGTCTGTTCTCTCATCTGTCCCACTTTTTCTTTCTTTCTTTCTTTCTTTCTTTCTTTCTTTCTTTCTTTCTTTCTTTCTTTCTTTCTTTCTTTCTTCGTTTCTTTCTTTTCTTTATCAATTTCTGTTTCTTCTCTATTTATTTTTCTTTTCTATCTCTCCTTTTCTATTTCTTTTTTCCTGTTTTATCTCCCTTTCTCTCTTTCTCTTTTTCTTTCATTTATTTCCCTCCTTTAATTTATTCTTATCTTTCCTTATGCAACTCCCTACATCTCTCTCTCTCTCTCTCTCTCTCTCTCTCTCTCTCTCTCTCTCTCTCTCTATTTATCTTTATAATTGTCTCTTTATCAGTGCTTCTCTTTAATTTTCTTGCTCTTGTCTTTTTTTTTTTCTTCTCCTCCTCAGGTTTGCTTTGCTGTTGCCCCGGACGTCCATCCTTTTCCTCTCATATGTGAATAAATCTGTCCATCGTGCGAAAGAAGCGAGAAACAGACACTGCTGCGACGCTGACACAACACACACACACACACACACACACACACACACACACACACACACACACACTTACAAACACACACACACACACACACACACACACACACACACACACACACAAACATACACATGTTGGTTTATTCAGGGGAAAAACACACGATGCACATTCCCGAAATCAAAAGGAAAAAAATCTTCAAAAAATGTTTATTTATTTATTGAAAACTGAGCCTGAGAGAAAAACCTGGATTTTTAAAAGAAATCGTAGATGTAATTTCACTATGGACCATTAGGGTGTGTGTATGTGTGTGTGTGTGTGTGTGTGTGTGTGTGTGTGTGTGTGTGTGTGTAGGGAGAAAAAAAGAGGTTGTAGTAAATCATTAGAGTCAGTTTTCACAGGGATGGAAAGAAAAAAGAAAAAAAAACCTCTCTACAGAGAGGAGGACTACTTTTGTCTCGCGCCAGGAGGACGGAAAACGAGGACGGACCCGTCGGCTGAAAGCATGCTGCGAGCATGTCGTCCTCCATGTCGTCCTCGTACTCCTCCTCCTCCTCCTCGTCTTCTTCTTCTTCTTCTTCATGCTCTGAGAACAATAATCTTTTTAATTTTCTATCCATCGATCATTTTTCTTTTTTCTGTTCAACCATGTTTTTTGTTTTTTTTAAACGGACTTTGTGTTTGGAGAGACGATGGGACAAATGAGAAGGACAGAAAAATGGGCCTCAAGACGTCCTGGAGGAACTGATGAAAAATAAAAATAGGGACCCTAACTGGGAGTGCACTTTAGTGATGGACATAAAAATGCGCCCTTTTTTGCGTGGGATGGGGAAGGGGACGGGCGAGGACAATTTTTGCCATAGTGTTTTATTTTTCTACCATTTCTCCACATGCCCCTCATTTCCCGCCCATCCTTCGCCAAATCCGTACCTGTTTCGCTCGAGGTGTTTTTCCTTCTCGGAGTTCGTTTTTTGCTCGTGTGTCTGGTTTGCGTCCGTCACCGTGCTCCTGTGTATGACACGTCCTGTTGCCTGACCTCCAAATCCCGAACTTCAACAATCCTACAATCTTAGGTCCCCTGTAGCCCCGCCCACTGTCTCTAGCTCCTCCCACAGCAGCTCTTGTTAAAGCGAAATGTGTCTTCTGTCCTGTGTCTTAGAGGATTGGTTTCTTTGTACTCTCTCTCTCTCTCTCTCTCTCTCTCTCTCTCTCTCTCTCTCTGTGTCTGAATCCAGCGGCTACAAGGAATGACAAAGAAAAAAAAAGTCGGGTTGTGATTTACTTATTACATTTTTTTATTTTTGTATTTTGTGTTGTTTTTTTTGCCTGAGTGTGTTGTTTTGTTTGTGAAAATTGTTCACTCGAGTAGAGCTGGGCGATAAAAAAACAACTGGCCCATTATACCATTTTGTTGTGGTTTTTTTTGTTGAAAAAAGAAAAGAAAACTAATTTTTGGTTTCAGCCAATCAGAACACTACAAGTGCACAACCAATGAGAACAGAGAGGAGGTGGGGCTTAATATAATACTATTTAGCTTTAATAAATAAATAAATAAATACTCTAAAATCTCTAGTGCTGCATTTGATTCTATCTATCTATCTATCTATCTATCTATCTGTCTGTCTGTCTGTCTGTCTGTCTGTCTGTCTGTCTGTCTATCTATCTGTCTGTCTGTCTGTCTATCTATCTATCTATCTATCTATCTATCTATCTATCTATCTATCGTTCCTCTTTGTCTTTTCCACACACTGCGGTCTCTTCCTTAATCTCTTTCCCACTCTGTTGTTCTACCCCTATTGTTTTTTCTCCTCTTTCCATCTTTTAATATTTACCTAGGCTTTTCTTTCTTTCTTTCTTTCTTTCTTTCTTTCTTTCTTTCTTTCTTTCTTTCTTTCTTTCTTTCTTTTTTCTTTCTTTCTTTCTTTCTTTCTTTCTTTCTTTCTTTCTTTCTTTCCTTGCATTTTTAATCCCCTTTCTCTTTCTTTGCCCTTATTTCATTTCTCCTTATTTCTTTAATTTGTTTTTAACCCCTCTCTCTCTCTATCACTCTCAGTCCAGCTCTCATTCTATCTCACTGTTTCCATCACTTGCTCTCTATTTTATTATATTATTTTTATTATTATTATTATTCATCCCATATTTCTCTCTCTTCCAATCTCTCTCTCTATCTCTCTATTTTGTTTCCTCAGGGCTCCACCCACCCAAAAAAATAGAAAGTGGAAGTAATTTCACTGTGGACCAATCAGGTGTGTGTGGGTATTGGGGGCGGGGCTTATTATAGATCGCTCCTTGAAACGTCTTGATTATTGTTACGTAATCATGAATGCACTGAAGAATGTTTTCTCCCCTCTTCATATCGTCCAGCTCTATTCCTTACCAACACGAGACTGAGACCAACAGGGACTTTTCCTCATTCCTTCACCTTCATCTCTCTCTCCATCAAATCCCTCCATCACTGCACTCCATCACTCGCAGCAGTGCAGGACAATTATTCATACTATAACCAGCAAACCTGATCAATGTCCATTTGTCTCAACTGCATTTGATCGCTGCTCTTTAGCTTTCACTCCAGGCTAATGTTACTAATGAATAATGGACCTTTACGAAGCTTCAGAAATGCACCTGGGCTTTTTTAACCAAACATTATGGACATCTGACCATAAGATTGTTATGTGCCTCTTTTTAAACATTCCATTCCACATTTAGTCCTTGTTTGTTGATAAGCTCCACTCTTCTGATAAGATGTTCCACCAGATTTTGTGGAATTTTGTGGAGATTCATTCAGCTACAAGGGTGTTAGTAAAGTCAGGTACTGATGTAGGTGAGATGGTGAGGAGGCCTGGGATGCAGTCAGCGTTCATTCATCTTCAGTAGGGTTTAAAACAGGACATCTACATCCTCCAACCCATGGAAAGCAAATCTTCACGGAGCTGGCTTTGTGTCCACAAAACATTCTATACAATTCTGTACCTCCAACTTTGTGGTAACAGTTTGGAGAGGAATATGGCTGGAAATCTCAGGTGTCTCAGGTGTGACAGACGATAATGTAGCCTTCTGACAGTCTTGTATGAAAAACGCTAGCAAAACCCTGACAGCTTAGAAACCCATAATAAGTTAAGGGTACAGGCTCTTTATTAGTACCTAGAATAATGAGAATTAAAGCAGAGGGGAAAGGAACTTTTCGAGCGGTAGATTTTAGATCAGAACAGCGCAGATCGTGTTCCGAAATAAATAAAGTGTAAATAAAATGGTAAATAAGCAATTAACAGCCTGGTTAACTGCCGAGTCATAGCACATTCACAACGCATGCAAAAACAGCAAATATATACAAAAATAGATGTATTATTGATGTAATAACTATGGGCATGTGGGCGGGGCTTGCTAACTTGTCCGAGTTGTTTGCTAGCGAGCACTAAAACAATAATGGTTCTGGTATCTGATTCCGGAGTGTAAAATTGTCTCTCACAGAATGTCATTTTTTTGTAGGAAAAATAATGCGTTTCCTGATTTTTCCTCTACTGCATAAGTACAAGCGAGGAATAAAACCTTAGTTCTTATGAATCAGCTTTGTTAATCTTCCCATCGACATGAACACACACACACACACACACACACACACACACACACACACACACACACACCGGGGAATTGATCTTCTGAATCAAAGGACATTCTGTCAGTTCCTTTGTTTCTGTCTCTGCTTCATCCCTCTCACTTCCTCTGTGGCTGTGTTCCAAATGCAGGTTTAATATCTTATTGGAATTCATGCTGGCCACTGGTGATCATCGTTAAAACTTCAGAGGTCCTTTGAAGGAGAGTCGCTGGGACAGAGGACGACCACCGGATAGCGAGCAGCTAATAATTAATAATAATAATAATAATAATAATAATAATAATAAACAAATCAACAGAATCTGATCCTCATGAACTCATTCTTTTCTCTCCCTCCTTCATTCCTCTTTCATCCTTCTCTCTCTCTCTCTCTCTCTCTCTCTCTCTCTCTCTCACACTCCCCCCATTTCATCCCTCTCATTTTTTTCTCTTTATTTCTTTCTCTCTATCTAGTACTTTCTTTCCATCTCTCTCTCTCTCTCTCTCTCTCTCTCTCTCTCTCTCTCTCTCTCTCTTTCTTTCTCTCTGTGTGATACATTGCAGTTATTAATCTTTACTCTGTTCTGACCTCATTTCCCTCCTGAGCAGAATTTCATCTCCTCTAACCCCTGTCTCGTCTCTGTCTCAACTGTACTCTGTCTTATCACAGTCTCGTCTTAATCTCATCTCTGCCTTGTCTCCGTCTCATCTCAGTCTCGTCTTTGTCTTGTCTCTGTCTCGTCTCGTCCCTCTCGGTGTCAGTGGTGTTTGCATGCCTACTGTTAACATGGATGATGTCAAACTTGATGCAATGATAAATGAATGAAATGAAATGTGTGATGCAGAAAAAAGACAAAAAACAACAACAGAAGAACTCGACACCGAGCTCAGCACTCAGCGCCGCTAACGCCGATCCCGATCGGTCGGCAGAGTAGCGGGGTGTGTGTGTGTGTGTGTGTGTGTGTGTGTGTGTGTGTGTGTGTGTGTGTGTATACGCTGTATCGCTCTCCAATCGCCTTTTTCCGTTTCTCCGTCTGTTTCCTTTCAGAAATGTTTTACTTTTTTATGAGTTTGAATAAAAAAAGAGGAGATAAGAAGAAACTGCAAATTTATCAGGGCAAAAAAAACAAACAAAAACAATATACTGATGTGAATGATGAAGATGATGATGATGGTGATGGTAATGATGATGACTTGATGGTGGTTAAAATAAAAAATATGTACCTAAACCCATGTGTGTGTGTGTGTGTGTGTGTGTGTGTGTGTGTGTGTGTGTGTGTGTGTGTGTGTGTCTGTCTGTCTGTCTGTCTGTCTGTCTGTCTGTCTATCTATCTATCTATCTATCTATCTATCTATCTATCTATCTATCTATCTATCTATCTATCTATTTCCAGCTCTCTCTCTCACTCTGAACATTCTTTACTCTCTGTCCCAGACTTTCATCTGTTTCTTTCTTTCTTTCTTTCTTTCTTTCTTTCTTTCTTTCTTTCTTTCTTTCTTTCATAACTGAGGGAGGAGGAAAGGGCGAAGCAGGGACGGAAGGAAGGTAGGAAGAAAGGAGGGAGGAAGAAAAGAGAGGAAAGAGGAAAGAAGAAGAAAAATGAAGTGGTAGAAAAGAAAAAGAAGAATGAGGAAAAGAGGAAGAAAAGCAGGTGTGTATGTGGGTGTGTGCGTGCATGCGTGCGCGCCCGTCTGTGTGTGTGTGTGTGTGTGTGTGTGTGTGTGTGTGTGAAAGCACACACTGCACCAAGGTGATGACATGGCACTTATCATTAACACACACGTGAACACACACACACACACACACACACACGAGGGGCTGGGCCTGCTACAGTCTCCATGGCAACATTCCCACAGTGCAAAAAAATCATTTAGTCGGAAAGACACTGTGCTCCGGTTCAATGGGCTGGGAAAGAGAGAGAGAGAGAGAGAGAGAGAGAGAGAGAGAGAGAGAGAGAGAAAACAATAGACATGATGAGAGTGAACGAGAAAAACAGAGAGAGATGGGCAGTAAGGCTGATATGATGAAGAATGATAGACATGAAAAGAAAGAAAGAAAGAAAGAAAGAAAGAAAGAAAGAAAGAAAGAAAGAAAGAAAGAAAGAAAGAAAGAAAGAAAGAAACTGATGGATAGTACGGCATTGATCAACAGTAAGAACGGGGGAACGGACATTGGGATAGAGAGAGAGAGAGAGAGAGAGAGATTAGAGATTAAATTTAAAACATTAGATAATAATCATTCTGACATTATTACATCACATTCACACATTCTGTATCTCACATCATTAAAAAAGAGGAACTTCATCATCCTCAACTTTACAGAAAACACTTCCAACAGTCCGTTTCTCTACAAACGTCTGCAAGTTGTGGGTGAACTTCATGGTGAAAATCATTTCTGAGCCGAGCTTCAAGCAACCCAACAAACACCCCGTTTACTTCTACTGACTCCTTATTCTGGATCTTATTCTTTCTGGAAAGCCACATGAACAGTTTTGCAGAACAGGAAGTTAATTGAAACAGGTTTATGTTTTTTTCTTGCAGAATAAATATGAGCATGGATAAATAATGCAAAAGAAAAGTCATGAGCCTCCTCATTTCAAACACCACTGTTGTAGGAAATTCAACAAAACTACCAACCTACAATAGCCACAAAACAGATGAACCAAAGTTTCATCTCGAGTGCAGAAAACACAGCAAACATCTGGATTAGAATCTTGGTGAGCTATGTGCTGATTAGTAATGGTTCTATGCACTATTCTCCGCTGGAGGTCCCCAGTTTGTTTTTCAATAGGTCATTTATTTAGAGACCTCCAGCATAATTTGGTTGACTGATCTGGACCAAAGAAATCAGTCCACTTTGGCATTCTCATCTGCTCTGAATCACTTTTACACAAACAGTGTAGGCCTCTTTTATTCCCAGTCCCTCAAAGGATCCCTGCTGCATAAAGGACAAGGCAAGAAACCCAGTCCATTCATCCATAGATGGAGAAATGCTGAGCGATGGGAAGATTTACTCAACCCCATCATCCCAGTGATTCACCATGGCAGAGTTTTCAGCAAACTCCCCTCAGTGGTTGTGGCTTTGACTCATGGATCTGTTGATATTCATCAATCTTTCAGATCTTATGTTTGCCATTTGCCTTAATTTGGTTGCAGATGTTTGCATGGCTTTTAGCAGATGTCCTAGTTTTGTGCTTCCTGTCTCTCGTAATGCTGCACGCTTGAGTTGAAAGACGTTGCACTCAGATAGTCATAGTAAAAGATCGACTCTTCGAAGAGCTATGTACTGAGAAAGGCATTAGTTTCCCGTCGAAACTCTAAGTTTCTGCCACGCATGTAATATTAAAATGATGTTTGACCTGTAACTTTCACTACTCCAGGTTCTAGCAGAAAGAGTTGCTTGCTGTAACCCAGTTTTCCAACTGCTGTAAAAGTGCCTTTGTAGTTTCCTGCCATCTCAGTCCAGTCCCATAAAAGTATCCTTGCATAGTTTTAAGCCTAAATGCCTTCATACGAGCCGAAGGAGTCCCTGCCCTACTTCATATAGTGGAAGTGCTGCAGCTCTGATCATGTGATGCCCTGACCAGAAAAAGTCCAAAATTGTCTTCTGCAAAGTTGCAGTCAATGCCTTTGGTGGATTGACAACCATAAATTTGTGCCAAAGCAGGGAGGCCACCAGGTTGTTATTAACCAACACCTGGCCTCTGTATGACATCTGGGGCAATAACCACTTCCATTTCCCGTCCCAGTTCTTATCTTGATATTGTTGCGCCCCAGAACTTTAATTTCTGTGCGTCCCCACTTTAACCCACCAGGCAAGCAGGGTACCTTCCCTCTTCCTGTTGTCCAACCTGTAAAGCCTTCATTTGTCCCAGTTGACTTTTGCTGAAGAGGCCTTTTCATAGCATTCCAAAGCCTTCACAGTTGTGCATTATTGTTTTTGATTAAAAATATTAATGTCGTCTGCAGATACCACTAGTGTAGAGTCAGTCATACAGCCTGGTAAACTAAAACCAGGCGAATGCTTATTTAGGACGCATATGAGAGGCTCAACTGCCAAGGAATTGAGCTGTCCAGGAATGGGACAACCTTGCCTTATTCCTCTCTTTTCTGGTATTGGTCGACTGAGACCCTGCCCACCATTACAATACATAAGGCAATGTTGTAAAAAAGATTCACTCAGGATGTACACTTCTCTCCAAAACAAAGGCTTTTAAAAGTGAAAAAAGAAAATCATGATCTATTCTTTCGAGGGCTTTTTTTTTTTGATCCTTCGATAAAATTCCAACATTATTAATAGTTTGTCTATTATGGTTTGATCAGAAACACAATAAGTCTGATCTCTATTTACACCTTCAGCCTATTAGACAGAGCAGCTCTAGAAAGCACGTTATAGTCCGTACATAAAAGAGCTACAGGTCTCCAGTTCTTAACTTGGGTTAAATCTCCTTTTTTTTGGGAAGTAACGTTAAACCTGTCCTTCTACAGGAGATCGGGAGAAGCTTCCCCTTGAAGGAGCTTACTTAAACCTCATGCAGATCGGGTCCAATTGCCTGATGCCAGCTGACTGACAGCTGTAGTGAGTTCCTCCAGGCTTAGATCCTGGTCCAGCTCAGTTTGTTCAGTTGTGGTTGGATGAGGAAGGTTCACCAGGAGTTTCCTTTCACACTGTTTATTGCATTGTTTATTATCACACAGCTTAAAGTAAAAGCCATGGCATGTCTCCTCATTTGCATTTTAGGCATGTAATGCGCTGTTGAAAAAGAAAGCGCTTGATGCATCCATGTCTTTTAGCTGAATGTGTCGGGACCTCACCAGCGCTCCATTCACTTTTTCCTGCAGAAGGAACTCAGCTCCAGTCGTTTTCTCTGCAGTGCCTCATTGCTTGTAGTCTCTGGATGAGTAAACTGTGTATGTGTCTTTTTCCTCTTCTAACTCCTCTATGGCCTGTGTTAACATGACAGAGGAAAAGGATGTGTACTGCTGGCAGTAAACCCAAACTTCACTTTTCCCAACCTTCCAGCATTGAGCCAGGGACTCAAAAAGTTTTTAAATTCTCACAAAAAGATTCATCCTGAAGTCATTTATTGTGAAAGTGCACTGAGACGTATTGACTCTTTGCTTTAGAAGAGGATTGACAGTGGTGAGGTGGTGATCAGTTTAACAGCACGTTCAGATAACTGTGTTCTAAGTGCTGGTGATATATAGAGTCTGTCTCGTCCTGCTGCACTCATTCTTTCATCCACAACTTTCACCCTTTGCTACTGTTTTGCAGATGTTTTTTGTTCTTCATGCATCTATTAAATCAAACAGATGTATTAGTTGCTTTAGGCTTTTATTAGACTGTAGATTGTGGTTCTTTACTTCAGTCAACAGTACAATTTAAATCTCCAACTAAAACAATGTGATCGCCGTCATTTGCTTCGAGTGTTTTCTTTTTGTTATCAACAAAAGTTTCAGAGAGAGAGAGTAGAGAGAGAGAGAGAGAGAGAGAGAGAGAGAGAGAGATGTAAATGTAGAGAGAGAGAGAGAGAGAGAGAGAGAGAGAGAGAGAGAGAGAGAGAGAGATGTAAATGTAGAGAAAGAGAGAGAGAGAGAGAGAGAGAGAGAGAGAGAGATCTAGAGAAAGTATAGAATGTATCTCATTTATAGACCTAATCAGCTCCGGGGTTAGGGGCCTTCCTCAGGGGCCCAGGAGAGGCAGCTTGGTGTGACTGGGATTTAAACTCACAATCTTTGGAAACAAAGTGTAATAGCTTCACCCCTACGCTCCCACCTCACCCACATGAAGCAGGACCCTGGAGAGAGTGCAGCTTTACAGGATCTTCACTTCTGAGTGAACAATGAAACAATCATTTTCAGTCTGAGTGCAAAAGTTTATACCCCCTGAATTTATAAAAGGAATCAGATGAAATCCTGTGTACCCCTGCGTAAGGTTACGATGTTCTCCGGACTTTTAACTCAAATCCACGCTGACTGCCATCAATGAACTAAACAGGAAGTTCACAGACGTACACAATCCTGAGAACAGAAGAGAATTGAGTGTATGAAGATGATGATCTCGTCGACGAGCTTCAAATGTCCCCTGAGAGCGTGACAGATTTGTTATTTCACCCCTAGAGGGAGTGCCATTAATTTTGAAGTGAGTAACCTGCTTTCGAAGAAAATGCACTATATGGGGGGTGCCAATATTTATGGAGCTGCAGTGAGACTGTTTCGAGATCTACAGATAAATCAATAAAAAATAAACAAATGTTTCCTGCGCCATATTTGTCTCTGTATTCCTACTGACCCAGTTACTGTGTGTGTGTGTGTGTGTGTGTGTGTGTGTGTGTGTGTGTGTTCCCACCACCTAGAGAAAAAAGCACAGATTTACACAAATAAACACAAACACACACACACACACACACACACACACCGTTTTTTTTCTTTCTTACTTTCTTTCTTCCTGGAGGTTCCTAGAAGAACCTGGAGTTTTGCTTGATAGAAAAAAATCCCAAAGTCTGAACATTATATCCATTAAACAATCCATGACCAAGAGGTTCAGAGAAGCACCAGATGCCAGCATGATGCTCCCACCAGCATGCTTCATGCAGATGTTCTCTGGTTAAACAGTTTCAACTAATTCTGTAACTTCATTTAATTATTGTTGAGAAGCTTTAGGTTACTGAGGATCCACATTTCTGAGGTTCTAAAGGGACCAGAATCTATAATTTGTCAGAAGAGTTCATCTGGTCCCTGAGATCCTGAGAGCATCCTGACCATCTCCAGCGCAGTGTGGTATCTCAGCACCACAGTGTTTTAAATGGAAAGCCCTGCAAACGTTGGTGAAGGACACCCAACAACCTGCTACTCAAAATCTACACCCCAGTAGATATCTGCACAAAGCTCAAGCGATCATCACGGACTCCTCACATTCCAGTCACAAAACATTTCACCTTTGTCATTTGAATGAGTAGAAAAAAAGTATTGGCCCCCAGGTGATTACATGTTCGCTCACAACCCACCCAAACATTTTCACCTGCGATCAAACGTTCTCCTTCTTGTACAACAATGAAACCATGATGTTCTTCTCTTTCTTGTGGGTATTACTGTTCTTCATCTCCAAGGAACCTCCTCAGAAGTTCGTTCTGTAGTTCTGGCAGAGGAACATCCTCGTGTAGGCTTCTCCATATAGGGTTCTTCCAGACCGATAATATGTGTGTGTGTGTGTGTGTGTGTGTGTGTGTGTGTGTGTGTGTGTGTGTGTGTGTGTGTGTGTGATGTTTGCTGATCCTGCGTTGTCTCAGAAGCTACCTGAGAAGTGTGTTCCCTGATTCTATCCCTCGATGTGTCTCTTTACGACGTAGTTTAATGGCCAATCGATTTCTTACACACTCTCTCTCCTCATTTCACGCTGATTTATTCCCAAGTCTACACCGAGCGTGCGTGTGTGTGTGTGTGTGTGTGTGTGTGTGTGTGTGTGTGTGTGTGTGTGTGTGTCGTAGCACATAGCCACAGGCTGCAGCATTTTCCCCACCCCGGAGAACTGCAGCCTATCAATCCACAACACACACTCGTTACCAGCCGAGTCGGAGACGCCGTTAATGCACAATAACTCTTCTGTGACAATCTCAGAGCTGGAAGGCGTCTGTGTACACCGAGGTGTGGAGCTCTGACTGCAGGAAATCATCCCAACACACGTCAAACATCCCCCAGAAGGCCATAAAAACCACTGAATCCTCCATGTTCATTCTTTAGACCTTCTTTCATTTCTTGTTAGAATCACATGCAAATGTTCGACACATCCTTCACATCGAAACCCCCCGAGAATCCTCCGGGAAGATAACGAGGAGGAATAAATCAAAAATCTATTATTTGGTGGTGATTTCAGTATTCTATGACGTAATCGAATAAATAAAACATTCATTTAATTTATATGCATTTATTTTATAAAAAATACAATCTGGCATTTGTGGGGATTTCAGGTTAAAAATATGTACATGATTGTTATTATTCATTATTATTCTTGTGCAAAATCAATTATTATTATTATTATTATTATTATTATTATTATTATTATTATTATTATTATTTATTTTTTTATGTCCATGCCTTGTGCCTTGTTCTCATTTTCTTATTTTTAGGGGGGAGGTTTTCATGTAAGTTTGCTTCCCCCTGGTGGTAAATAGGAGAATTGCTCTCAAGCAAACCCCTGAAAAACAACCTTTGTTCCAGGAAAAGTAACTGAGGAGAACAATCACAGGTGAATTTGCACACCTATTTATGGACTGGTTAATCCAATGAGAATTACCTGATTGTATAGTGTTGTATCTTCTTCTTTTTTATGCTTTCGGCTGCTCCCACTAGGGGTCGCCACAGTGGATCATACCGTCTCTATACCCTTCCTTTTCCTCCTTCCTGGTGGCTCCATCCTCAGCATTCTCCGACTGATATACCCCATGTCCCTCCTCTGAACATGTCCAAACCATCTCAATCTCACCTCCCTCACCTTGTCTCCAAAACGTCCTACATGTGCTGTCCCTCTAATAGACTCATTTCTAATCCTGTCCATTGTCGTCACTCCCAACGAACATCTCAACATCTTCAGCTCTGCTACCTCCAGCTCCACCTCCTGTCTTTTACTCAATGCCACTGTCTCTAAACCATACAACATCTCAGGTCTCACCACAGTCCTATAAACTTTCTCTTTCACTCTCACAGATACTCTTCTATCACAAATCACTCCTGCTATCACTCTTCTCCACCCACTCCACCCTGCCTGCACTCTTTCTTCACTTCTCTAACACACTCTATTACTTTACACTGTTCACCCCAGGTACCTGAACTCCTCCACCTTCTCCACCTCTTCTCCCTGCAACCGCACCCCTCCACTGCCCTCCCTCTCATTCACACACATGTACTCTGTCTTACTCTTACTGACTTTCATTCCTCTTCTCTCCAGCGTGTACCTCCACCTCTCCAGGCTCTTCTCCACCTGCTCCCTACTCTCACCACAAATCACAATATCATCCACAAACATCATAGTCCACGGAGACTCCTGTCTGACCTCGTCCTTTAACCTGTCCATCACCACTGCAAACAGGAAAGGGCTCAAAGCCGATCCTTGATGCAGTCCAACCTCCACCTTGAACCAGTTTGTTGTTCCTACTGCACACCTCACTGCTGTCACACTGTCCTCATACATGTCCTGCACCACCCTCACATACTTCTCTGACACACCTGACTTCCTCATACAATAGTATAGTGTTGTATACAGAACTTTATTAATCTCAGAGGGAAAGCCATAAACTGCAGTAACAATCCAAAGTCAAGCATTTTACAATGAAATGAAAAATATTTTTTGTATATATGTTAATACATTATGAGAATATTTGAATATGAAAATGCGAATTTAGCCTTAAAAATAATGAGAGCTGTAATGAAGTGATTGGACTGAAGCTCTTCTCTCGAACTATTTTTTATTTTAGAATATTCTTCTGCCGTCTAGTGGTCAATAAGTGAACTTCTCCAAATTCTGAAGAAATAAAACCCAACTCGGATCTTGTCTTTTTTTTTTTTTTTTTTTTTTGCTGTAAACTCCACAATCTCGTCCTAAGAACAATTAACAATTTATAAATTTCTTAATAAGACATTTTCTGTGTTTTATTTGGTTAATGAAACCCCAGATCAGTAAATAATAATCCCAAATAATATCAGTAATACCCAAGATTTTATAATCATCCTATATTTAAAGTGTTTACATGTTTAAAGTGAGGAATTAGTTGTTTAAGAGAAAGATATTGTTTATTATGATCGTTGTCATTGTTTAATTATTACAGTGAATAGCAAAGAGGATCGCTCGGTAATTGACTCGTCGTCCTGCTCGCTGTGTTCCTCCCCGAGCAAAATCCAGTCCTTAGTGTCGATAACCGAGTAGCGAATCTTGGAGTGTTTTGTTGCTATTACGGCTCTTCATCACTTCCTATCATGTCCTAAATCCACGTAATGAATAAATGAATCGATTCTAAGAGCTGGAATTTGTTCGATCCGGATTTAATCGTGTTTTTGTGGTGTTATTCATTCAGGTAAGTAGCTGGATCCGATATATCTCTGCTACTGAGTGAATTTCATGAGGTGATTTAACTGTAAGGGTTTAGCATGTGGGCTGTGTCCTGATCCGCGCGTCTCTGACTATGTAGGCGCACTGCATTCAGGTTTGTATGAACGGCTACCTAGTGCCCTTCGTGTTCTATTATCAGCTGTTTGGGATTCGGCCGCGGTGATTCGGGTTGTAGCATGAACGCGGGCGAATCTGCTTTTTATAGCGATGATAAATATTTTGATTGGGTTTTATTAGTGTTATTACTCTTATTTGGTTTCATTAAAGAAACAATCTCACTTTTTAAACAAATTGCGTTCCAAATGCACCCGAGTTTGGTGTCGAAAAATGTTTGTAACATAGGGGGTGTAACGGTACACGTATTTGTATCGAACTTTTTCGGTACAGGGCTTTCGGTTCGCTGCACGTGTGTACCGAATGCAATCCTTTTTACGTGCTAAACGGAGTTAAAATCCGAGTTCCTTCACAAACATATTAAGTGGCGGACTTGTGTATATATAAAATAAACTAGAGTTTACACACAGTTACTGTGTAGCGGAAATAGTACTAGAAATACGATTTGTAGTGCGTTGTTTTGAGCCTGCCTGAAATTACTAGCGATGTGAGTGCTTTAGTGTTTAATGTCCAGCTTTTAAAAGGAGAAAATCGTGACAATTCCACATATCGAGGAAGTAAATAAATGACTAATAGAAGGAATGAAGTCATTTGTTAAAGTATGTTAAAATAAGTAGAACCGTTAAATAGATCTTTAGAAAATTACACACATACACAATTGTGTTCTCCAAACAGAGTTTAACAAATGTAAACAATTAAATTACATTTTTTTTTTTTTACGTTTGTATAATTTTATTTAATCAATTTAATTTGTGCAGTTGAATTTAATTGCTTAATTGAATCAATATAAAAAAGTGTATTGCATTAATTAAACAAATTTAAACTGTTGATGAAGAAATGTTCATAATAATAAAAAACTGCGTTTATAAAACACAATCAGCAATTTCAGGTTTTGTGCACCGCCCCACCCCCTCGAGTTAAAAAACCGAGGTACGTACCGAACCATGAATTTTGTGTAACGTTACACCCCGAATATTACACAATCAAATAGGGATGCATTGAAATCAAAATTCTGGGCTGAAACTAAAAATGGCTTATTTGAAATGATTTTAAAATACTTTATAAATAATTGTTCATTTTTAAATTAGACTTTTTAAGTTTGTGAAATTGTATTAATGTAAACTGAAAAACTACAAACCAATAAAATAATTCTACTTTTTATTAAAAGTGTCACAACAAATTGGGGAAAAAAAACAAAATCAAACAGAGTATTAAACAAAAATTCTTTAGAACAAATTTTAATATATTCTTCTCCATTGAGTTCTTTTTAACAAAATACAATTGAACAATTATTGTGCAAAAAACAGCAGTAACACAAACTAGAACCGACCTCAAACTGTAAACAACAGATGCAGCCACAAGTCAAGAACAAAGTTTTTAAGGTTGAACACATTTTTTTTTTGTTGTTGTTTTCTATTTCAGTAAAAGTAGCAGGTTTCACTTCAAGCACAACAGCTGCTCAGATTTCTGGCAGGAGAAATGGTTCCTCTTCTCATTGAGAACATGAGCTGCTGCACTGAATTCCCTTTTACTCTCTGTGCTGGTGCTTGGGGCAGATAAATTCCTCTTTCTTCATGCATCAGTAGTCAAGTAGATTCAGCCAATGAGTACTTCAGCTCAATACGTGTTCAGTCAAATCCAAAAACGACATTTTCAGATGAAAATTCGGTGCATCCTTCTAATCCAGGCTAATGGAGCTAATAGGTAATGAAAGTTCATGGTTTCTGGTTTATCAGGGTGCAGACTGGTGTGGAGATGGGGATATGATTGTTTAATGCAGAACCTAAAAAAAAAAAATTAAATAATAAAAATGCGTGGTCAGACGTTTTTTCACTTCTCCGCTCGTTAGTTTAGTGCCCGCTGATTGGACCCTGGACAGGCCACACCTACTGGACCCAATCAAGTTTTCTTACGAGTTTGTTGATTTGTTACTGATGTATCGGGTTCAATCCAAATAAAATCTAATCCAACCCCTTCGTTCCCAGAGCTCATGGTGACCCTGATGGACTCGGTGCCCAAACCGGGCTCCTCGCAGGTCTCGGACGTCGTGTTCGTTATCGAGGGCACGGCCAACCTCGGGCCGTACTTCGAATCCCTGCGCAAGAACTATATCCTACCGGCTATCGAGTGAGTTCCAGACTTCAGTAAGGAATAAAACACATCAAAGATGTAATGGGAAATGAATCGGTGGTGATTTGATGTGAGGAGCCAATCAAAATCCGGTATTTGAGTACCAACCTAACTTACTGATCATGTGACCGCAGGTACTTTAACGGAGGCCCTCCGGCGGAAACTGACTTCGGAGGAGACGTGAGTAGGATACTCATCATTTCTGTTCTTCTCACTGAGTAGCGTATACTGACTGAGGAACGTTCTCTCTGGCAGTATGGAGGAACCCAGTACGGCCTGGTGGTCTTCAACACGGTGGACTGCGCTCCTGAGTCTTACGTCCAGTGCCACGCCCCGACAAGCTCTGCCTTCGAGTTTGTGTCGTGGATCGACAGCATCCAGTAGGCCCCAACGTCAGATCCGAATCTAGAGAAGATTCTTTTCCTGAAAGCCCCAAACCACGTCTGCTTACGTTCCTCATTGTGTGTTGTCAGGTTTATGGGAGGAGGAGCTGAGAGCTGCAGCCTCATCGCTGAGGGACTCGCTGTTGCACTGCAGCTGTTCGACGACTTCAAGAAAATGAGGGAGCAAATGTCAGTGTTTTATTGTTGTATTTTCTCTTTTTTTTGGCTTATTGTACATCTAGAAAAGGCATGTTCCATTATCAGAGGTGGGGGTGTGGCCTCTGTGTAATAGTTTTAAGAGGGGGTGTGGCCTCTGTGTATTAGTCAAATTAGAGGGGTTGGGCCTCTGTGTATTAGTCCAATAAGAGGGGGTGTGGGGGTCTGTGTGTTACTCTAATAAAAGGGGGTGGGGTTTCTGTGTATTAGTCCTATAAGAGGGGGTGTGGCCTCTGTGTATTAGTCAAATTAGAGGGGTGGGCCTCTGTGTATAAGTCCAATAAGAGGGGGTGTGGCCTCTGTGTATTAGTCAAATTAGATGGGTGTGGACTCTGTATTTGTCCAATTAGAAGGGGTGTGGCCTTTGTGTATTAGTTCAATAAGAGGGGTGTGGCCTCTGTGTATTAGTTCAATAAGAGGGGGTGTGGCCTCTGTGTAATCATTTTATAAGAGGGAGTGTGGCCTCTGTAATAGATTTTTAAGAGGGGGTGTGGCCTCAGTAATAGTTTTTTAAGCGGAGGTGTGGCCTTGGTGTTGGAGTCTAAATATAAGGAGTTGACTGACACTGATGAATTCTACTGCCGTTCTTCTCTTGTGTTCCAGCGGACAAACTCACAAGGTGTGTGTGCTGCTGTGTAACTCCCCCCCGTACCTGCTGCCCGCCGTGGAGAGCGTCAGTTACACGGGCTGCACCACAGACAGCCTGGTGCAGATCATCCGAGACGTGAGTCACTGCAGGAAGGCAGATTTTAAGATCTCGTGGTTTTCTGATCGTCCTAAGGTTTGAGCTTAGAACCTTCTCTTTTCCCCTGCAGAGAGGAATCCATTTCTCCGTGGTCGCCCCACGGAAACTCCCGGCTCTCCGAGCTCTCTACGACCGAGCGTCGCCTATAGGAGCACCTGAGCCTTCGCACCCGGACTACAGCCAAGACCCGTTTCACATGGTGCTGATCCGCGGCATTGCACTCCCGGGTAACGCACCGCGTTTCACACATTCCCCGCGTATGCCCTTTCTGGTCCTGAGCTCTCCGCCTCTTTAACGTTTATGATGATGATGTCTTTGTGTGCAGTCGCTCCTGGAGGTGGTTCCAGTTCCGTCGCCCTCAAACCCTGTCCCGGCATTTTGTCCCAGCAGCCTCTGCCTAGCAATCAAACTCCCATATGCTCCGCCCCCCAGCCTCCTCCTTCAGTCAGCACTACGCACACGTACCCAGGAAATGTGAGCTCACCAAAAATATTACAATGGCCTAGAGATGTTTTTGGGAAACATTTGTGTGATCATCGGTTCTCTCTGCTTTTGTCTCACTTTCGGTTTCTCAGTCTCTGACTGCGGCGGCGGCTGCAGCTGCAATGGCCGTGGAAGCCGCCAGCAAAAGTCGATGTGAGTCTGCGTTTATTCTCTTTTTGATCATTCACCTTGAAAACTCTGATACTCTGATAGGAGGCATCCTGCATCTTCTAACCTGCTAGTAGCCTAATTAAACACTAGCTAGATAGTTAGCTAGTCGAGGAAAACCGTCTACACACGGTGTCATTTTCCTGGTCTCAGGTCTCTTCCAGAATTCAACACGCTCCCCTATGGGCCTCAAGCAAAGAACGATGCTACCACCCCCATGCTTCAACGCCACAAAGTTAATTATTTCTCTTTTTTTAGTCGCAGGTATGAGCGGCGGCCCCCCTTTCAGCACCCCGCCGACTCTTCCGTCAGTGGGTGGAGTCAAATTACCGCCAGTCAGCCAGCCCAGCCTATCTACGGTCACCACAGTGTCCACACCCATGATACCACAGCAGCCAGCCCCTCCCCCGGTCCCACAGCAGCCACAGGTCATGCCTCCCGGGCAGCCGCTGGCCAATCAGCAACCCCCTCAGGCTCTCCAGCAGCCGCCTCCGACCAATCCGCAGGCACCGCCGGTTTCTCAGCCTGGCATGGTGAGGCAGCATGACCATGAGTGTGAACGCATTTGTTTCTCTCACAGGACGTTCATAATCTTTCTTTCTTTCTGAACGATATGCTACCAGAGAACACCACCACGTAGCGACGAAAGGTCGACTGATTAACCGGCATCGATTGTTGATTGCTGGAAATATCAGCTATAAAAAAACAAAACCATTAGTTTTTCCCCGATAGTTGCGTCAGCGCTAGAGAAGGTCCTTTGTCATTCTACAGTAAGAGAGCGGCCTCTAGAGGCAAATCGTTGACAGTGCGTTTGTTTTGACGCGTGAGACTTCGCGCTGTACCGCGTTAGTTTATAGTGCATTAACTAGAGTTAAATAAATGATAGATAGGATTAAAATACGGATTCTTTGGATACGGTCGAGTGCATAAGTTTGCGCACCCCACTTTCTTCGTTTGAAATAATTACATTCGTCTGACGGTTTTGTCTCCGTCACTGAATAAACATTACGTCACTTCTCAGACGTGTCGCAGCGAATTGATTGATTGGAACTCGCCTCATTAAGGAAGTCTAACGATCAGTCCCGATACCTGACGAGATTCACCTGAAAACGGAAAAGCCTGAAACATTAAAAAAGATGTTTTACACCACGAGTCTTGTTTAATTAATGATTCTAACATTTATTCAATAATTCATTATGAATTAATTATTTGATATTTTAGAGTGTGACAATAGGCAAATAATATTAATAATAATATAATTGAGAATAATAGCAGGAAATGATATAATGATTATCTAAAAAATAATATTATTAAATGCATGTTGAATTTTATCAAGTCGTGTCATTTTAAGGGAAAGTGGCAGCAAATTTTTATGAAGTTTTAATAATAATATAATAATTAAGAATAATTATTTATTAATTAATTTTGGTGTAATGATAAAATGAATAAAAAGCTAAAAGTTGATACGTTTTGGTGAAGCACTGATTTGTTGATCTTTTCTCTTCGATATCATTATTTCAGTCTGGAGTTTCTGTGCCGCAGCCGGGAGCCAACCCCATCTCTGTTCAGCAAAATGTTCCCAGTAAAGTGGTGGCCTGGAGTGGCGTTCTGGAGTGGCAGGAGGTGAGGAAACGCGTGTGTGTGTGTGTGTGTGTGTGTGTGTGTGTGTGTGTGTGTGTGTGTGTGTGTGTGTTACATCATATAGCTTTGACGAGTCTCTGAAGGACCACATTTTAGCTCGGATTGATGAGCAGATCAGGTAAAGACTCGCTTACAAGAAGTCACCAGCTGTTTGAACGTGTCACTAATGAACACGTGAGTAATGAACACGCTCAACCAATCTCCAACTCGTTATATAGGTAGAAACCCAACCAATCAGCGAGGAAAGCACCGCTTCTAATTTCACACACAGGTTTTCTTCAGATCAACACCACAAAAGCCAGACGGAGCTGGGGGTGCCAACACTTTTAATCTCCATTGATTGACAGTGTGACGGAGGAAATGTTTTTAAAAAAACGAATGATGTTTGATTAGATGACATTAATGATGTAATGACTCCATTAAGACATTTTCAAACAATATAATTTGATTAAAACACGACTATTTAATTTCTTCTGTATTGAACTGTTTGGGGGCGGAGCTACTTACGATCATGGAGTGATTCAGACCAATCAGATAGCGGCCTGATGGTCCACGAAAGCTAGGGTTCTGAGGTAAATTGGTAAAGACTTTTTGGTGAAAAATTGTCGCTATGGCAACCTTTAAAATCGAATACTACCTCATTGGCTGGCGAAAGAATTAGAAAAAAAAATATCTCCTAGGTAGGACCCGCCCCCTTTTCCTCCTGCTAATTTGCATATTCATGACATCCTGCTATTTTAATGCGACATTTTTTTTTCCACAGAAAATGCAAACGTGTTTATATACTTTATCGTGGCAAAAGTGTTGGGACAGCTGAATTCCCTGAAACCGTCAGCACACCTGTTGCAGGATGTCTTTAGATGTCTTCTCCCTTCACTTGTAGTAGGAGATAGAGGAGCTGTAGAACTTCAACCCTGTTCAACACGTTTGAGATGAAAGTGGCCTCCTCACCTTCTCAGCTGCATCACTACCTGACTTTACTAACAGCCTTTTAGCTGAAGGAATTTTTACCAGAATCCAGTGGAACGTCGTCCCGGAAGAATGGAGCTCATTATAACAGCAAATGGAGAATACATGTGGAATTGGATGTTCAAAAAGAAGCACATCACAGTTTTATGGTCAGGTGTCCACAAATTAATGATCACTGCTCAATAAAGTGTTTATTTTACTTGGAAAAAATCAGATACATTTACATAAAATATTCCAACCTTTTAGATTTATTTAATTAATTAATTCTTCTACTAATGAGAAGAAGGAAAATGAAGATGATGAGGAGGATAAGGATGATGATGAAGATGAGGAGGATAAGGATGATGATGAGGAGGATAAGGATGAAGATCATTAGGAGGATAAGGATGATGATGATCTTCAGGAGGAGCATAAGGATAATGATGATGATGGGAGGAGGAGGAGGATAAGGATGATGACGAGGATACGGATGATGATGGTGGTGAAGATGATAGGAGGAGGAGGATAAGGATGATGAGGAGGATACGGGTGATGATAGTGGTGAAGATGATAGGAGGAGGAGGATAAGGAGGATACGGATGATGATAGTGGTGAAGATGATGATGATGAGGAGGATACGGATGATGATGGTGAAGATGAGGAGGAGGAGGATACAGAAGATGATGGTGGTGGTGGTGATGAGGATGTAGAGCGTTTAAAGACGTTACCAGGAGACGCAGGTGCAGTAATGAAGCTTGGAGGCCGTGTTTACATCCACCATCAATAAAAGTGATTAATGAAGCGGAATCGTGGGATTGATTGACAGCGACATGTACCACACACTGTCTCCCACTGATTAGGACATTTCATTAGCGTTCGTGTGTGTGTGTGTGTGTGTGTGTGTGTGTGTGTGTCTGATTTTATTACCCACGCTGCACCTCTGGGAACCCCAGAGAGCTTCATTTGTGTTTTTATCAGCCAGTCGTCAATCATTCAATGTTCCTTCGCTAAAAGAAACGTGGGACGGACGTGGGACAGACGTGTGTGTGTACTCTTGCTTGCCGATGTTCCTCTTAACGTCCATGCCGAGACCATTAGGCTTCTCCTGATTGGTCATTGATCCGCCATTAATTTGTTATCGACGAGGGAGGAGAGGGACTGTGTGTGTGTGTGTGTGTGTGTGTGTGTGTGTGTGTGTGTGTGTGTGTGTGTGTGTTTGGAAGGTTGTGTTGTATCGATGTAAGATGTTTCGTCTATCTCGCCTCAAGCCTCACCATCAATCTGTGTCACTGAGACGTGTGTGTGTGTGTGTGTGTGTTTGAACAGAAGCCCAAAGCCTCCTCCATTGACTCCAACACCAAACTGACTCGCTCACTGCCCTGCCAAGTGCAAGTCAACCAGGGAGAGAACCTGTGAGTATTAATACACACACACACACACACACACACACACACACACACACACACACACACACACAGTGCATATAGAACTGTTTCTTTCGGTGCACATGTGTAAGAGCTGCAGTCCTTTTTACGTGTGGAACAGAGTCAAGATTGGAGTTTCTTTAGGAACCTATTAAGTGGCGGACCACAAGTTTGTTGGTCTCAACAAACTTGTGAGTTTGTGTGTGTGTGTGTGTGTGTGTGTGTGTGTGTGTGTGTGTGTGTGTCATGCTTGGTCTGTGCGTGTTCAGATTTACGTGTTGAATATCTGTACACGTTTCTGTTGATGATGATGATGATGATGATGATGATGATGGTGGTGTTTTTCTGATCGCAGGAACACGGAGCACTGGCCTCAGAAGCTCATCATGCAGCTCATTCCTCAGCAGCTCCTGGTGAGTGGGAGGGGTTTAAACACCAAAACCCTTCCGTTTTATCAGGACGTATTTGAGGTGTGACGTGATCACGTGATCTCGGTTGACAGGAGGGACCTTGTGGTATATTTATCTAGGATTCGGTTCCCCTTGTTTCCCGATGGAGCCGTGGGTCACATGATCACAACATTGACGTCTATGTGCAACTTCAGTTCCATTGCAATGTGAAATATTTCTTTGATCTTTTGAACATGTTTATTTAACTGTAAGGGTCAGACAAAATGTCTGTCTAAATATAATTAATTATTATAATAAAATTATTATATAAATATATAATATAATGTAATTTTTTGTACTTATGTAGAATATTATGTGAGCAAATGAAAATAACCGGGTTTAGTCATGTGACATGTCATGAGATTTGTTTAACGCGAAGTTCAAGAAGAAGCACAATGCCCAGGTGTCCACAAGCTTTTGGCGGTAAAGTGTGGGGGCGGAGCGAAAGCGTTTGGAAACCCCGGTGTAGCAGCAGTGAAATGAGAGGAGCGTTTCCAGATCGAATCTCATCCACCCGAGGTCCAGACGGAAAGCTTCCTGCGGCCAAATTCCTCTTTTCAGCGCCTCTAATCGCACACTTAGGAGTTTAACACGAGCGTGAAATATTCCTTTAATTATCTCTCCATCCCCATTAGAGCTCTGATTTGCAGCCGTTGTTTCCTTTTTCAAATCGTTCCCAGGTTCCTCTCCTCATCGTTGATTTACAGTAAAACAATTTTTAGTTTATACAAACCTTGTGCGTCACTAGTCTCCACCCCCTCACACACACAGGTCTGGAGAAGCCCCGCCCACTATTTTGTGTATAACCTGATTAAAAACCGATGCAGAGAGTTTATAACGATGTCCTGCAGAAACGCTCAGTTATCTAATCCGTGTGTGTGTGTGTGTGTGTGTGTGTGTGTGTGTGTGTAGACCACTCTGGGTCCTCTGTTCAGGAACTCTCGCATGGTCCAGTTCCTGTTCACGAATAAGGATGTGGAGTCTCTGAAGGGGTTGTACCGCATCATGACCAACGGCTTCGTGAGTAAAACGCCTTTTATTTTTACTGTATTATTTGAGCTCTTACTCGAATGTAAACAATGAAATCAAATAATCACGCAATATTGTGATAAAGCGTTTCGAACGACTGGCCTATGTCAGTATTCTGGAAAGGGGGCGTGGCCTCTGTTTGTTCTTTGACTCGATACAATCCATTTTGTTTCTCGGTTTGTTAAGAGGCGTGGCCTGTTTGTGGGTGTGGCCACAGCGTTTGTTATATTGTAGGAGGTGTGGCCTAAGTGCATAATATATGGTAGGAGGTGTGGCCTAAGTGCATGATATATGGTAGGAGGTGTGGCCTAAGTGCATTATATAATGTAGGAGGTGTGGCCTAAGTACATAATATATTGTAGAAGGTGTGGCCTAAGTGCATGATATTTTAGGGGTGTGGCCTAAGTGTGTGCTA
>NC_060897.1:1341667-1421667 GCF_014805685.1 Silurus meridionalis
ATGTTTGTGGTGTTTATGGTCATGTTTATGGTCATGTTTATGGTCATGTTTGTGGTGTTTATGGTCATGTTTATGGTGTTTGTGGTCATGTTATGGTCATGTTTATGGTGTTTATGGTCATGTTTATGGTCATGTTTATGGTGTTTATGGTCATGTTTATGGTGTTTATGGTCATGTTTGTGGTCATGTTTATGGTGTTTATGGTCATGTTTGGTCATGTTTATGGTCATGTTTGTGGTCATGTTTATGGTGTTTATGGTCATGTTTATGGTGTTTATGGTCGTGTTTATGGTCATGTTTATGGTCATGTTTGTGGTGTTTATGGTCATGTTTATGGTCATGTTTATGGTGTTTATGGTCATGTTTATGGTCATGTTTATGGTCATGTTTATGGTCATGTTTATGGTGTTTATGGTCATGTTTGTGGTCATGTTTATGGTGTTTATGGTCATGTTTATGGTTTTTATGGTCATGTTTATGGTCATGTTTGTGGTGTTTATGGTCATGTTTATGGTCATGTTTATGGTCATGTTTATGGTCATGTTTATGGTGTTTATGGTCATGTTTATGGTTTTATGGTCATGTTTATGGTCATGTTTATGGTCATGTTTATGGTCATGTTTATGGTCATGTTTATGGTGTTTATGGTCATGTTTATGGTGTTTATGGTCATGTTTGTGGTCATGTTTATGGTCATGTTTATGGTCATGTTTATGGTGTTTATGGTCATGTTTATGGTCATGTTTATGGTGTTTATGGTCATGTTTATGGTGTTTATGGTCATGTTTATGGTGTTTGTGGTCATGTTTATGGTCATGTTTATGGTCATGTTTATGGTCATGTTTGTGGTCATGTTTATAGTGTTTATGGTCATGTTTGTGGTCATGATTATGGTCATGTTTATGGTGTTTATGGTCATGTTTATGGTCATGTTTATGGTGTTTATGGTCATGTTTATGGTCATGTTTATGGTGTTTATGGTCATGTTTATGGTGTTTATGGTCATGTTTGTGGTGTTTATGGTCATGTTTGTGGTGTTTATGGTCATGTTTATGGTCATGTTTGTGGTGTTTATGGTCATGTTTATGGTGTTTATGGTCATGTTTGTGGTCATGTTTATGGTGTGTTTGGTCATGTTTATGGTCATGTTTGTGGTGTTTATGGTCATGTTTATGGTCATGTTTGTGGTGTTTGTGGTGTTTATGGTCATGTTTATGGTTTTATGGTCATGTTTATGGTCATGTTTATGGTGTTTATGGTCATGTTTATGGTCATGTTTATGGTGTTTATGGTCATGTTTATGGTGTTTATGGTCATGTTTGTGGTCATGTTTATGGTCATGTTTATGGTCATGTTTATGGTGTTTATGGTCATGTTTATGGTCATGTTTATGGTGTTTATGGTCATGTTTATGGTGTTTATGGTCATGTTTGTGGTCATGTTTATGGTGTTTGTGGTCATGTTTATGGTGTTTATGGTCATGTTTATGGTCATGTTTGTGGTCATGTTTATAGTGTTTATGGTCATGTTTATGGTCATGTTTATGGTCGTGTTTATGGTGTTTATGGTCATGTTTATGGTCATGTTTATGGTGTTTATGGTCATGTTTATGGTCATGTTTATGGTGTTTATGGTCATGTTTATGGTGTTTATGGTCATGTTTGTGGTGTTTATGGTCATGTTTGTGGTGTTTATGGTCATGTTTATGGTCATGTTTGTGGTGTTTATGGTCATGTTTATGGTGTTTATGGTCATGTTTGTGGTCATGTTTATGGTTTTATGGTCATGTTTATGGTCATGTTTGTGGTGTTTATGGTCATGTTTATGGTCATGTTTGTGGTGTTTGTGGTGTTTATGGTCATGTTTGTGGTGTTTATGGTCATGTTTATGGTCATGTTTATGGTGTTTTTGGTCATGTTTATGGTCATGTTTATGGTCATGTTTGTGGTGTTTATGGTCATGTTTGTGGTGTTTATGGTCATGTTTATGGTCATGTTTATGGTGTTTTTGGTCATGTTTATGGTCATGTTTATGGTCATGTTTGTGGTGTTTGTGGTGTTTATGGTCTTGTTTGTGGTGTTTATGGTCATGTTTATGGTCATGTTTATGGTGTTTTTGGTCATGTTTATGGTCATGTTTGTGGTGTTTATGGTCATGTTTGTGGTGTTTATAGTCATGTTTATGGTCATGTTTATGGTGTTTATGGTCATGTTTATGGTGTTTGTGTTGTTTATGGTCATGTTTATGGTCATGTTTGTGGTGTTTATGGTCATGTTTATGGTCATGTTTATGGTGTTTATGGTCATGTTTATGGTCATGTTTATGGTGTTTATGGTCATGTTTATGGTCATGTTTATGGTCATGTTTATGGTCATGTTTATGGTCATGTTTATGGTCATGTTTATGGTGTTTATGGTCATGTTTATGGTGTTTATGGTCATGTTTGTGGTCATGTTATGGTCATGTTTATGGTCATGTTTGTGGTGTTTGTGGTGTTTATGGTCATGTTTATGGTCATGTTTGTGGTGTTTATGGTCATGTTTATGGTCATGTTTTTGGTGTTTATGGTCATGTTTATGGTCATGTTTTTGGTGTTTATGGTCATGTTTATGGTCATGTTTATGGTCATGTTTGTGGTGTTTATGGTCATGTTTATGGTGTTTATGGTCATGTTTATGGTCATGTTTATGGTGTTTATGGTCATGTTTATGGTCATGTTTATGGTCATGTTTATAGTGTTTATGGTCATGTTTGTGGTGTTTATAGTCATGTTTATGGTCATGTTTGTGGTGTTTATGGTCATGTTTATGGTCATGTTTGTGGTGTTTATGGTCATGTTTATGGTCATGTTTGTGGTGTTTATGGTCATGTTTATGGTCATGTTTATGGTGTTTATGGTCATGTTTATGGTGTTTGTGGTGTTTATGGTCATGTTTATGGTCATGTGCTGATCGTTGCTGATGTTTGCGTTTCCTGTTTCCTCTCTCAGCAGAGTGCTGTGTCTCACATGCAGGGCATGCTCCCTCTGCAGGGTCTCAACCAGCCCATGGTGCATCCTACAGGAGCAGGTGCTCAGATCCAAACCCAGTGGAGACAGTCGATCCCAGGTGTGTGTGAGCAGGTGACACACACACACACACGCACACACTCACACAGCACACAGTGAGCATGCTAGCATCAGAACTGTTACTGATTTAGCAATTTCAAAAAGTATTGATGGGCTTTCCTTGTTCTCCAGTAGAAGATTTAAAGAGATGTGTGTTGTGGGGATACTTCCCCACCGACGTTCCTGATATCTGATACGTTCCCACCGATGTTCCTGATATCTGATACATTCCCACCGACGTTCCTGATACCTGATACATTTCCAGCGATGTTCCTGATATCTGATACATTCCCACCGACGTTCCTGATATCTGATACGTCCCCACCGACGTTCCTGATATCTGATACATTCCCACCGACGTTCCTGATACCTGATACATTTCCACCGATGTTCCTGATATCTGATACGTTCCCACCGACGTTCCTGATATCTGATACATTCCCACCGATGTTCCTGATATCTGATACGTTCCCACCGATGTTCCTATTATCTGATACGTTCCCACCGACGTTCCTGATATCTGATACGTTCCCACCGACGTTCCTGATATCTGATACGTTCCCACCGACGTTCCTGATATCTGATACGTTCCCACTGACGTTCCTGAAATCTGATGCATTCCCACCGACGTTCCTGAAATCTGTTGCATTCCCACCAAAGTTCCTGAAATCTGATGCATTCCCACCGACGTTTCTGAAATCTGATGCATTCCCACCGACGTTCCTGATATCTGATACGTCCCCACCGACGTTCCTGATATCTAAAATGTCCAAACCGAAATTCCTTATATCTGAATCCTGGTTGCTATGCAAACATGAATATTCGTAGTCTTTGGTTTTGCACGTGTGAAGGCGTACTGACGTCTGTATCCTTCGCGTCTCACTTATTTTTTTCCATTCCAGGTCAGATGATGATGAGCGCCGGTCCGAGGGGCGCAGTCGCCCAGAACCAGGGCATGCCCCAGGTCTCGAGCGTGATGGAGGACGAGATTCTTATGGACCTTATCTGAGGAGTCTTGCAGACTTTCTATTTTTTTTCCTTTCGCTTTATACGGAAGAAGCGCCGGTGGTTTGTTAGTGAGGTTTTATTTCCCGAAATCAAACCACCTAACGTTGTGGCCACGCCCACTTCCATTTAAATCGGATTATTCTTGTATTTTTTACGCTTTTACTTTCGCAGAGGTTTTTACTTTTCTCTTAAGTTGGGCTGCGTCGCTGATGCGACCGTCGTCCTCGCCGCTCTCGCCGCCGCCGCCCCCCAGCATCCCTGCTGTTCTTTTAGGAAAATGAAATAAAGATGGTGCAGGTTTTTTTTTTGTCTGTCCAGCAATTTTTTTTTTTGTCCCATAGGGAGACAAAAAAGTTGTGTGTGTGTGTGTGTGTGTGTGTGTGTGTGTGTGTGTGTGTGTGTGTGTGTGTGTGTGTGTGGGCCTGAAATAGAGCGAGCAGTCGATTCGTTTAATGCCTGTTTCTGCCAAACCGTGTCACAGTGTTAATTTTAACTACTCCAATATTTCGCGGAGTCGTACCGCGTCCCCTCAGTGCCAGCTCCTGATACCAGATGGCATCGTTTGGCTCTTATTCCTGGCACAACGCGCCATCAGGTCGACCGCATGCGCACAACGTCTGCAGAAATAGCACACGCACATGTACGCACACACACACACACACACACACACACACACACACCCTCACTAAGTGTCCTGGGTTGGAAAACATAATCTCCTTTACCTCTTACCAGATGCTGAGACTTTACCACCATCTATAAGCCATTTTATATATTATATAGTGTTTACTGTGTGTATTCTTTCTTTGTGGGGGAGGGGGGATTAATTATCCTCGTTAATTTTTGCCGCCTCTTTTTTTTTCCCTATTAGTTAAATATGATCCGAGTTTACGCTCCAACCGAGCAACAAAGCCATTAATTTGCCATCAAGTTTGCTACACGTCGTACTTCGCACAGCTGCGAATATCATGCACATGATTAACTTTAATCCTCGGAACAATCCCACAGTGAAGGAAAAGGAAAAAAAATACAAGGTTTAATTTAACTACACCTGGCAACCCGTTCTGGCTTTATTTTTGGGCATGAGAAAAACTTCCAATTTACGTTAAGTGGTGATCCAGGAAGCTCCGCCCCCTTTTTCTTAGTCACTTACACACACAGTTTACAGGCAGAAGTAAAGAGGCTTGACATTTTCCCCGTGTTTGAACTTGGAGAACCCAAACCTCTTCCAGTGTGACAATGCACCTACCTGTTCACAAAGCTAGCTCTATGAAACCTGCTTTCCATGCGTTGGAAGATGTGTAAGATCTCCTTCTGTGGAGCTCCAATCCTATTGGAATAAATGTTTTACGCTGACTGCATCCACCCAAGGAACCACCTCACTTCCCTCAGCACCTGATGTTACTAACACCCTTGTAACTGAATGAATCTCCAAAAAAGCCTAGTTGAACATCATCTCAGAAGGGTGGAGGTTCTTCTAAGAGTGACTGGGGACATCAGCGACTCTGTTGAGATATAATACACTTTATACAGTGTGTAAGGAGTCGCTCTGGAGCCAATCGAGTCGACTCAAACGATATGACTCACTTAAAAGCATCAGGTCTGTAAAGGGGATACCCCAGAGTGGAGTGGGAGGAGTCTCCAGGCAGGTGACCTCATTTTTAATGTTACTGATGGCATCATATTTCAGGTAAAGAAATTCCGACTAGGATTGCTAGCTTCATGACTTGACTCGAGGCGATGTTTATGGTTTGGGTTTTGGTGGAAGGACTCACCCCATAACAAAATTAAGGGGCAGAAGATGTGGGTAAATTAATATTCTCAGTCTGGTGGACCTCAGGATGATCAGGAAAAGCACATGAGCTCAGCTGGTTTGGACGATGAAAAGATTAGAACAAACACCGTGATGTTGCGTTTTTCTTTCGAAGTGGAGGAACGAACGGAGTACGAGACGGATCACGCCTGAGAGGAGAAGATCTGCTTATCAGACTTGAGGGCAGGTGAAGAGAGATGACACGTACATGATGTTTGTTAGCAGCGCTGTTGTGTTCTTCACAGTTTTTCAGAGCTGCGTGATGAGCACTCGGATAACACAACACCGTGAAGATGATGATGATAATGGAGCAGGCAGAAGTTTCGATTGGCAGTGTTCTTGGGTCGTCATCTTGAATGTTATCACCTTCCTGGAATGTCAGAAGATTGAGGCAGACAGTTGTATAAAATGCTTTGGTACAATGTCGTGTTGCCATTTCCAAACCTGCTCCTGTTCTTGCATGATGATACCTCGGTGCACAAAGCCAGCTACATGATTCAACTCTGCTAAACTCAGAACTGGACCAGGAACCTCCTCACCTCCTCCAACATTAGTTTCTGATCCCACTGATGCTCTTGATCGTGAATGAACACTACCCCCTGTAGCCATGACCCCAAAGCTAGTAGAAAGACAGAGAAAAAGAGTGGTGCTCATTATAACAATTAACCTGATGAGACTGAGATGTTCATCCAGGACATAATGCTGTGATGGTCAGAGGGTTTACCTACTGTCGTTTTGGACATAAATGTATGTACAACCCCAATTCCCAAAAAGTTGGGACACTGTGTAAAATGTAAATAAACACACAGCACCATTAATTTTCGAATGTCATAAATCCATATGTTATTTATAATAGGACACAGGAGACATATCACATGTTTAAACTATATGTTTAGAAATATCATTTTGACGGCTGCAACACGTCTCGAATATGGTTAAATCTCATAATGCAAAGAAGGCATGCATGAACATGATCCAGAAATGCTGCCATCTTCTCTTGGTCAAAGCTCATTTAAAATGTACTGAGACAAAGTGAAAAACTGGTCTGTGGTCAGACGAATCGACATTTGAAATTCTTTTTGATAACCGTGGACACCACATCCTCCAGACTAAAGAGGAGCGTGAACGTCTGACTCGTTATCAGAGCTCAGTTTAAAAAGAAGCATCTCTGATGCTATGGTGGTGTGTAAGTGCCTGTGGAATGGTAGATTAAACATCTGGAGAGGATCCACCAATGCTGAACGCTACATACAGGTTTTGGAGCAACAGATTATTGTTAATAATTAATATCTGAGCAGGACAACGCTAACGACCTGCTGCATCTATTACAATCGCATGAGTTTGTAGCAGAAGAGTCCGGGTGTTGAACGGACCTGCACTCTAGACCTTTCACCTTTTGAAAACATTTGAAGCTGTTGAGCAGAGAGAATCCTGTATCAGACACACGTGGGAAAACATTCCTCTCCCAAAACTGCTCTCCTGAGTTCCCAGATGTCTACACAGAAGATGTGATGCTACACGGTGGTAAACACAGCCCTGTCCCAACTTTTTCCAGATGTGTTGCAGCATTGTTTCTTTTTATCACTTTGATTGCAGGGGCGTCAAATTTGTGCGTTTATCTGTGTCTAGTTTCCATTTATCATGTTGTGGAACGTCCATGGAACACTTTCTTACTGAAGCTCTGATGTGTCTGGAGACCGAAGCTGTGGATTCTGACACACGTTAACACGGCTTTTTGTGAAATCTCTTTCTCCTAAAAATGTGGCCACTTCAGCTTTCTAGGAATTCTTTACAATCAGAGCAGCAGGACAGAGAGAGAGAGAGAGAGAGAGGAAGAATGAACGCGAGTAAAAGAATGAGCAACTGAGTGAATCTGGGATTCTTTTTTAAATCCTGTTTCTTCTCCATCACTCACTCCAAGGTCACCGTACACCCACGGCTTTCACAAAGGGCTCTCAGACAAAATCAGACAAACTCAGACGTGTTGCAGTGAACCTGAAGGTGGACCAGTTGCACCTGACCTGGGGTGACTTCTGTCTGCCAAAACACACACACACACACACACACACACATTGGAGGTTTATTTTCCCAACCTGAACCAGGTCCAGCTGATAGTCAAATGCGTCTCTTCTCTGTTCTTTATTTTACTGGGTTTAAAAAAGTGTGTTTTGTAAATGGGATGCATGCAATGAGTTCTCAAATCTGATTGGTCCAAAGGTCTTGAATTTTATCTCATTTCAAAAAGTTTTTAATTCTTGAATTTGATTAGCCAAGAAGATATCAAATCGGACTTGTCTCGAAACTAATTCTTTGATCTTTTTGGAGGTTCTAAAATAAATTCTCCACTATGATTGGTCAGGAGGTGTCGATACAAATTCTTAAATTTCATAAGTCCCAAATTTTTTAAAACAAATTCTTAAATCTGATTGGTCAGGTGGTGTTAATGAGTTCTTAAATCTGATTGGTCCCATTGGTAAATTTTGAAATCTGATTGGTCCAGAAGGTATTAAATCCAGTTTGCAAATTTGACTGGTCAAACGGTCTTGAATTCTTTTATCTGATTGGTCGGGAGATGTCAAAATGAATTCTCAAATCTGATTGGCCAAAAGGTCTCTGAACGAATTCTTGAATCCGATTAGTCAAGAATGCTTAAAACAAATTCTCCAATCTTATTGGTCAGGAACGAGCCTCCTCTCTGTGTGTGTGTGTGTGTGTGTGTGTGTGTGTGTGTGTGTGTGTGTGTGTGTGTGTGTGTGTGTGGTACCTATTTTTCCGCTCCAGACAACTCGGTGCAGTCACATTCTCTCACACAGACAGGAAGTGATGTTGGTCCCCATCACCCGGGAAACGGAGACTGTTGCTAAGAAACGCTGACACTAGGATTGGATTTTGAACTCTTGCCTCCATCCCCCTCTTTTTCTCTCTCTTTTTTTTCTCTCTTTTTCTCTCTCACTCACTCACACAGACACTGTGAAATAGAGGATCTTCTGTTTTCTCAGGACGGCTACTCGTCGCTCTTTCGCCCATCCGGGTCACGTCAGCATCCCCCTGAAAGCCCCCTCTTTAATTCTCTTCCCCCTTTTTTCTCCTTACCTCTGTCCCATCCTGCGTCCTTCAGCTGCCTTCACCGATGTCGTGTATTCGTTTGTGCCGGTTGAGTTTTTTTGCTACAGGTTGTGTTTTATGCCGTGTGAGAAGGTGGAAAGTGGGCGGTGAATGGAGTAAAACGCTCCTCATCCTGCATCTCCTTTATTCAGAGAATAATTACTACATTAACGTCAGATGTTGACACCAAAGGTGAGGAAAACACGACAAACGATGGGCCTCTCCGCAGATCCGCTAATCAGGCTTTTAATCAGGCCTCACGTCAGCCATCCATCTCTTTATTATTGTTGTTCCCCTGCGATTGAAGGAACTTTCACTGAGCAAAGCACCTGAGGAAATTCTGTTCAGGCTGCAGAGCCGATCTGTGCACAGAGCTATCAAAACCAATTCTCAAATCTGATTGGTCAGAACGTGTCACAACTATTTCTAGAATCTGATTTTTTGGGAAAAGTGCGATCAATGCATTCTGGAAAAAATTCTGCTTCTTGATTTGATGGTCAGGTGACCTGAGGACCTTCTCACAACAGCTGGAAATCTCTTTCAGAGCTCATTTTAAATAAAAAAATAAAAGAATTGCCATTCGTGTCTATGTTTTCTCTTGGAGAAGGAATGGATGCCTCGGTGGTGTCGGTGAGGAAGCAGGTTGACGTGCAGGTCAGAGCTCACAGTGTGGTGTAGGATTTCGTCAGGTTCTGGGTAACGTGAGTGCGTTTGCTGACAGCAGAGATGATGACTTCAGTGTAATAATGCTGCAACGTGCGAAACACGAGCGGGTCAAAGGTCATGACAGCTGCCGGGTTTCTTTTGATTTGAACCAAAAAAAGAAAGAAAATTCTGACCTCTGTAAAATCCAGATGATGATTCCGATGTAGGAACATTATTCCGTCTATAATTGCAAAATGGTGCCGTTTCTGACGTCAGTTCGTTAATCAGACCGTATTGAGGGAAAAAAAAAACAAAAGGCTGAAATCTCTCTTCCTGTAGCTTGTGTCTGACCCAAAGTGTTGCCTTCAGCTGAATCTTTTACATCAGTGTGTTTGATTGGCAGTGACGGACGATCACATGGGTCATGGTTTAAAAACTAAAAAACACTGATTTTCATATTCATCTTTTTATCATCCATGCTGTAAACCTAGAGATATTTCGGTACAATAAAATAAATAAATTAAAGTTTTTAACGACCAGCGTGTGACAAAATGAAATAAAAAATTTGAGTAGAATTTAAACAAAATGAACAAAAACAAGAAAAATTAATAAACAGGAAAAATGTAAATAACATTTTTTTGAACAGACATTTAAATTTACAATATAAAAAAATATAAATGCAATAAAATGAAAATAGGATTTACGATAAGGAAAGGAATAGAATTTACGCACATGCTCTTGCTGATGTTTTCTACAGTGTTTATTTTATTTATTTATTTATTTATTTTACCAAGGTACAAATACATTCAAGCAGACAGATTTGTTTATGAGATGATTAAATGTTCATTAACACCTCCTTTTGGGAGAAAGAAAATTCTGGAAATAAAATAAAACTCTGGTATTTTGTCTAATAGTTTAGTCTTAAAACTTTTTGCGGAACTTCAGCACGTCTGCATGCAGCTGCACTCATTGACTCTTTCTGCACTGCACCTGTTCACCTTGATTTTGATCTGTACTGATACAGTGAGGAAAATAAGTATTTGAACACCCTGCTATTTTGCAAGTTCTCCCACTTAGAAATCATGGAGGGTCTGAAATTGTCATCGTAGGTGCATGTCCACTGTGAGAGACATAATCTAAAAAAAAAATCCAGAAATCACAATATATGATTTTTAAACTATTTATTTGTATGATACAGCTGCAAATAAGTATTTGAACACCTGTCTATCAGCTAGAATTCTGACCCTCAAAGACCTGTTAGTCTGCCTTTAAAATGTCCACCTCCACTACATTTATTATCCTAAATTAGATGCACCTGTTTGAGGTCGTTAGCTGCATAAAGACACGTGTCCACCCCATACAATCAGTAAGAATCCAACTACTAACATGGCCAAGACCAAACAGCTGTCCAAAGACACTAGAGACAAAATTGTACACCTCCACAAGGCTGGAAAGGGCTACGGGGAAATTGCCAAGCAGCTTGGTGAAAAAAGGTCCACTGTTGGAGCAATCATTAGAAAATGGAAGAAGCTAAACATGACTGTCAATCTCCCTCGGACTGGGGCTCCATGCAAGATCTCACCTCGTGGGGTCTCAATGATCCTAAGGAAGGTATGAAATCAGCACAGAACTACACGGGAGGAGCTGGTCAATGACCTGAAAAGAGCTGGGACCACCATTTCCAAGGTTACTGTTGGTAATACACTAAGACGTCATGGTTTGAAATCATGCATGGCACGGAAGGTTCCTCTGCTTAAACCAGCACATGTCCAGGCATGTCTTAAGTTTGCCAATGACCATTGGGATGATCCAGAGGAGTCATGGGAGAAAGTCATGTGGTCAGATGAGACCAAAATAGAACTTTTGGGTCATAATTCCACTAAACGAGTTTGGAGGAAAAAGAATGATGAGTACCATCCCAAGAACACCATCCCTACTGTGAAGCATGGGGTGGTAGCATCATGCTTTGGGGGTGTTTTTCTGCACATGGGACAGGGCGACTGCACTGTATTAAGGAGAGGATGACTGGGGCCATGTATTGCGAGATTTTGGGAACAACCTCCTTCCTCAGTTAGAGCATTGAAGATGGGTCGAGGCTGGGTCTTCCAACATGACAATGACCAAGCACACAGCCAGGATAACCAAGGAGAAGCTCTGTAAGAAGCATATTAAGGTTCTGGCATGGCCTAGCCAGTCTCCAGACCTAAACCCAATAGAGAATCTTTGGAGGGAGCTCAAACTCCGTGTTTCTTAACAACAGGCCAGAAACCTGACTGATCTAGAGAAGATCTGTGTGGAGGAGGGCCAAAATCCCTCCTGCAGTGTGTGCAAACCTGGTGAAAACTACATGAAACGTTTGACCTCTGTAATTGCAAACAAAGGCTACTGTACCAAATATTAACATTGACTTTCTCAGGTGTTCAAATACTTATTTGCAGCTGTATCATACAAATAAATAGTTACAAAATCATACATTGTGATTTCTGGATTTTTTTTTAGATTATGTCTCTCACAGTGGACATGCACCTACGATGACAATTTCAGACCCTCCATGATTTCTAAGTGGGAGAACTTGCAAAATAGCAGGGTGTTCAAATACTTATTTTCCTCACTGTATGTATTGGTAACTTCTTCCATGTCCACGAGTTGCAAAAACAACAACCACTGAGCAGACAGGTGGAAACTGTCCACTATTCAAAACCTCTCATACAAACAAGATATTGAAGTTAGACAGGGGGCGTGGCTTGGGAGGCAAGTACAAAGAGGAAATAATGTAGTTCTCACATTGTTGTATTTTATTTACAACATTATCTAATACACTCTGTCCAGGACTATCAGAAAAGAGTCATCAAACCCAAAGTGTTAGAACCAAGAATTGGCCCAGAGTTGTCAGAACCTTTACTTTGGATCTAAGTTGTTAGACCTGAGGCGTGAGAATCTAGTCATAAGAACCAAGTTGAGAGAACCAAGCAGTCAGAATCGAACTGTTACAATCAAGTAGTCAGAACTGGGGAGGTGGTAATTCAGTGGTATGGGGAGGTGGTAATTCAGTGGTATGTGGGGGAGGTAGTTCAGTGTTAGGGAGAGGGGGTAGTTCAGTGGTATGGGAGGTGGTAATTCAGTGGTATGGGGAGAAGGTAGTTTAGTGGTAGGAAAAGGGGTAGTTCAGTGGTATGGGGAGGTGGTAGTTCAGTGGTAGGGAGAGGGGGTAGTTCAGTGGTATGGGGAGAAGGTAGTTTAGTGGTAGGAAAAGGGGGTAGTTCAGTGGTATGACACTGCTGAGCCCTTAACCCTCAGCTGCTCAGTTGTTGTTCTGGATAAGGACGTCTGCTGAATGGCAAAAATGTAAATGTAACTGAATCCCCAGAACAGAGGTGTAAGAATAAAGCAATGGGGCAATAATCAAATAAAAAAAACATACACAATCGTGATAAAACACATGCTGAGGTCTTTAAGCATTTACATTTATGGCATTCGAAAGACACCCGCATCCAAAGTGACTGAGCAATTGAGAGTTACTACACTCCTTGCTCAAGGGCCCAGCACTGACAGCTTGGTTGTGCTGGGATTTAAACTCGTGACCTAAGTCGACCTCCAATGCCCTAACCACTGACCTATCACCTCCATACTCCTTAGGTATCTTTTATTTTCACCAATCGCAAAAGCACCACCATCACCACCCAAAAGATCTCCATCTCAGCACAATGAGAGAGGCATAGGGGATAGGAGAGGTGAGACTCTAATGGTTATTAGCTTTAGGAATTGAATGTTATAACTGTGGGATACAAATGTCAAAAGGTTAAAGAAACCATATAGGAAAATGTAGTAATGTATTAGTGGTTACAAAAAGCATCAAAAGACTGGTTCCTAAATAAGAAAAAGAAAAACAGGAGATTTTATTGCAGTGACAGTACAGTGTTTTTTTTTTCTAATGAATGACCTTCCAGGGACAGAGAACACGCCTTCTCCAAGGAGCAGGGATGGGAATGGGGGACGATTCCACAGAGGAATGAAAATTGTCTGGAGCGAGACGGGCCAAAACTCCTTCTGGCGTCCTTGAGGGAGTATACGAAAAATGCATCGTGCCAAGGAAAGCTTGTTTTATAACATCTCCACAGAACCCCAGAAACTGAGACGTGTGAGACGCTGCGGCGCTTCGACCTCCTACCAACAGCCATAAACCTTTATTAGAGAGAGAGAGAGGAAGAGAGAGAGAGAGAGGACGCGGTCGTCGGCTTCATTTACATCACCAGAGCCGCTGCAGCACTTCCACTGTAATGCGTTGAAACAGTCGGGTTCGTTTCGCAGTGGAATATCATCAGTGTGTAACGGGAAATATCTCGTTAAAAACTTTTCCCTTTGAAAAAAGAATATAAAAAGAATATGGTGGGCGGAGCTAACATCATTATCATAACAATGATAACTTTTCATAATTTAAGCCCATTAAACACCAACCTAGTTAGAGGGTGGTCCACTAAAAACTGAAAAGCATCACAGCCTCACAGTTAAGGGTTGTCTGGACTTTCCATCCTACTCAGAGTGCACTCCTGCCTTTTGCCCTGCAGTGGATATGAAAGGTCTACCAAAAAACATAGCGGATTCTGGTTGTCATGTAGGTTGAAGTTGAAGTAAAGCATCCTCACTGCCATATCGGTGTTTCTTCTCTCATTGGTGTTGATCTTTGGTTTGTCAAAGTTTCATCCACTGTAGTAAAACTGGAAAAAATTTCATTTTTAAATGTATGCAGCATGAAACCACCGATTGCAGTGAATTCCAACGAAATAGTCATAATTATTATTATCATATTATTAGTATTATCATGTATGTGTCCAGTGAAATTAAAAAATGGAATGAGAATGAGGGAAGCATTCTGATTGGTTGTTTAAAGTTTCATTGTGTTTAAAAGCTGGTGGTTCAAACAGCACTTAGTTATGAATATCCAGGCAATATTTAACCGTTGTTGTCCGCTAGGCTGTAGTTATAGAAATGGTTTCTAAATCTAACCATGTAAACACCAAGTCAATAATGAGAAATCCAGTTCTGTGATTTGTGTTTTATGTCCTTGGCTGGTACTGGGTTGTCCTCAGGTTAGATTAGCTAATAAAAGCAAAGCTAGCATCAAAGACATGTACATCATTCCACACTTTATTTTTCTTTGTAAAGAAGCCATAACTGAATGTATATAACTGTAAATACATGGTTGTTTTTTTTCTTTATTTACACAGATCTGAGGTGTCAAAACCGAGTCATCAAAGCCGAGGCAATGGACCAGACTCATCAAAACCAAGGTGTTAGAAATGAGCTGTCAGAACCAACGCATTAGACCAGAGCTGTCAGAACCGAGTTATCAGAACTAAGGCAATAGATCGGACTCTTTCAAACCAAGGTGTGAGAAATAAGTTGTCAGAAACAAGGGAATTTACCAGAGTCACCAGAATCGAGTCTTTAGAAATGAGGCATTAGAACCAAGGCCATAGAATTAAGTCATTAAAACCTAGTCCTCAGAATAGGAGAGTCATTCGAACCAAGGTGTTGGAAATTAGTTGTCAGAACCAAAGCATTAGACCAGAGTCAACTGAAGCAAAGCATTAGAACTAAATTATCAGATTTGAAATGTCAGAGCCTAAGCATTAGAACAAAGTCTTTAGAACTGAGTTGTCAGAACCGAGGTGTTAGAAAATATTTGCCCGAATCCAAGGCATTAGATCAGAGTCATCATAACTGAGGCATTAGATCTAAATGATCACTATGAAGGAGTTAGAACCTAGACCTTAGAACCGAGGTGTTAGAAATGATCTGGCATAACCAAGACATTAGATCAGGGTCATGAGAACCGTGGTGTTGGAACAGAGTTGTCAGAACTGAGGCAATAGATTTGAGTCAATAGAATCGACACACTGGACCAGAGTCACCAGTGGGATTGTAGAGAATTGCCCTTGTTACAGAGTCTTAACGAATTTGAGTATTAGTGAGAAAATCTCATGGTACACGAGCTTAGAATTGAGTGAGAAAGTGTTTGAGGACCTTCACTGGGCCCATCACTATCTCCCCAAGGTTCAAACTTACAACTTCCTGCCGATTAGTGCAGATCGTTTAGAAGACGAAAGCTGTGGCCTGCATCTCATCTCGTCTCATTTCGTCTCATCTGGTCTTGGGTAACAGCCTGCAGTGTCCACGCTGTCATTCACTTTCTCTTGACTGGACACACACATTCGCTCACACAGTCTCACAAGGGACAAGGAGGAGTCCAAACACAGCACATGGCCAGCGTGCACACACACACACACACACACACACACACACACACACACTGCGGAACACCCCGGAAGTGTGGGATTGGGTTAAAAAACAATGGGCAAAGATAAGATTAGCTGAGGATGGAGACAGAGAAGGAGATGGAAAGATCCGGAATGATTTTAACACAGGAGGTTCGAGAGGGGGTTTTGTGTGTGTGTTTGTGTGTTTGTGTGTGTGTGTGTGTGTGTGTGTGAGAGAGAGAGAGAGAGAGAGAGAGGGAGGGAGAAAGGGATATCCACTGCACTGTTGTGTGACTGGAAATTTAATGGAGAGCGAGCAAGTGAGCGACGGAGGGAGGGACGGAAGAGAGGAAGGAGGCAAGCAGAGAGAAGGGGCCAAACATCCAGCGCTATAGAATTCCACAATATGGCCTTCGTTAGCATGAGGTGGTGGAGGAAGAGGAGGATCAAGGGAGGGATGGAGGGAATAAAGGGACAAGGAGAGAGAGAGAGAGAGAGAGAGAGAGAGAGAGCTCTAATGTTCTCACTGTGTCGTCAGTGCAGTGGGAGCTTTATTGCAGACAGATGAAGAAGAGAGTGTGGAGGTGCTTCAGGAGCATACTGATTTTAAAACCCTCCTACACACACACACACACACACACACACACACACACACACACTGCGGAACACCCGGAAGTGTGGGATTGGGTTAAAAACAATGGGCAAAGATAAGATTAGCTGAGGATGGAGACAGAGAAGGAGATGGAAAGATCCGGAATGATTTTAACACAGGAGGTTCGAGAGGGGTTTTGTGTGTGTGTGTGTGTGTTTGTGTGTGTGTGTGTGTGTGTGAGAGAGAGAGAGAGAGAGGGAGGGAGAAAGGGATATCCACTGCACTGTTGTGTGACTGGAAATTTAATGGAGAGCGAGCAAGTGAGCGACGGAGGGAGGGACGGGAAGAGAGGAAGGAGGCAAGCAGAGAGAAGGGGCCAAACATCCAGCGCTATAGAATTCCACAATATGGCCTTCGTTAGCATGAGGTGGTGGAGGAAGAGGAGGATCAAGGGAGGGATGGAGGGAATAAAGGGACAAGGAGAGAGAGAGAGAGAGAGAGAGAGAGAGAGAGAGAGCTCTAATGTTCTCACTGTGTCGTCAGTGCAGTGGGAGCTTTATTGCAGACAGATGAAGAAGAGAGTGTGGAGGTGCTTCAGGAGCATACTGATTTTTAAAACCCCTCCCTACACACACACACACACACACACACACACACACACACACACACACACCCACGTCCACCCTGCCAATCCGAGGACACGCCGGTCAAACAGGAACGCGTGAGACGTGCTCTCCATTGTCCACAAGTAAAAATCGCAAAGCACCAAGATGATAGCGGAGAATGTGGAGTGATGGGGAGTGTTCCAAATCCGTTCCCTCCACACTAGTAAAAGTGCACTACCTGTTGTATATGCAATAAGACACGGCTCAGGGAATTGCACTATGCAGTGCATAACTGTATATAATGTCTAATTAATTAACGAGTACTCGATGTAGTGCACGAGGGGATGTGGAAGATAATCTGATTTCAATCTTTTAAGCTCTAAGTGAACGCATCAAATCGAATTCACTTACGGTATATAGGGACTGGACGGGGTGTAAATAGGACCATTCGAAAACTACCTAGTGCACTACAGCACACTATCGGGACAGCACACTTTCCATCCATATGTGGTTCCTCTCAAAACTGGAGGCTCACAAATATATAGGACATCTTAGGATATGGCATGAAATTTTCCCTTCACTACTAGGAGACCCAAACCTGTTCCAGCATTAGGATGCGCCTGTGCACAAAGCTAGCTTCATGAAGATACTCTTTAGATACTTTGGAAGATATAGAAGATCTACTAAAGACCCTATTGACCACCTTTTGGGTTGAACATTTCAGGCTGACTTCACCCCAGGCCGCCTCACCTCACTATCATTAATACCTGAATTTACCAACACCTTGTTGCTTGAGGAACAACTACTCTTTACAAATTCTAGTTCTTTCCAGAAGATTGGAGCATATTATAAGAGTAAATGGAAACTGAATTTGGAATGAGATGTTCAAAAAGAAGCACATAGCAATCTTATGCTCATGTGTCCAAAAAACATTTCGCGGTGTAGTATAAAATACAGAATATATTACATGTAACGAAGTGGTAGCTAAGTGGTTAAGATGTTGGACTTCTGATCAAAAGACTGTGAATTCCAATACCAGCACTGGTAAGTTGCCGATGTTGGGCCCTTGCGCGAGGGCTGCGAATCCGATTTCAAGCAAATGTTCTGAGGTCTCCATTCAGGTTACTCTGGTATTCAGGTATTGTATGTTTTGATACACGATTCTGAAAATGCGAGCGAGTAAATAGCACCTGATCCAGCACGGGCTGCTGTGTGAACAGTTTGAAGCTTTCAGCACCTGAACAGCTCACACTGACCTCACAATGCAGTGCACTAAAAAGTGTGTTTCGTTCCACTAGAGTTTGCTGCACTCTTTTTCCTACGCAGTGCCCTAACACTAGATAGTTAATCAGATTAGACATGTCAGTGGAGTGCAGTGCATTATGGGTAGTGTAGAGGAATAAAAAGGAACGATCCATAGCTCAGATATGAGAGATTATCAGAGGGATGATTAGCGCTGAACTGATAACGTGCTATATTCAGACTCGGGGGGAATCAGTCACACTCACACACACACACACACACACACACACACACTGTGCTGTTGCTGCAATAACCCCTCCCCCCTCTCACACACGCCTCGTTTACCCCCAGCCACATTCGTTATGGCCCCTGATATTGAGCATGATGATATATCTACACCTTTTAAATCAGGGTATAGATTTGTGTGAATGTGTGTGTGTGTGTGTGTGTGTGTGTGTGTGTGTGTGTGTGTGTGTGTGTGAGGGGGAAGGTGGGACCAACGGTCTCTGAGCTTGGCGTTGCCACGGTAACCCACAGCCATACCAGAGAGAGCATACAGACTACACACACACACACACACACACACACACACACACACACACACACACACGGGCTAAATCCCAAATGGCTCCTTATTTAACATATAGTGCACTACACCTGGTCCAGGAGCCTTTACTTCATACCTCATTTAGTGCATTTCTATAGAGAACCCACTCCAATGTTTCTATAGAGAACCCACTCCACAATGTTTCTATAGAGAACCCACTCCACAGTGTTTATTATAAAGAACCCACTCCACAACATTTCTATAAAGATCCCATTTCACAGTGTTTCTATAAAGAAAACACTCCACAACATTTCTATAGAGAACTTACTCCACAGTGTTTTTATAGAAAACCCACTCCACAGTGTTTTTATAGAGAACCCACTCCACAACATTTCTATAGAGAACCCACTCCACAGTGTTTCTATAGAGAACCCACTCCACAATGTTTCTATAGAGAACCCACTCCACAGTGTTTCTATAGAGAACCCACTCCACAGTGTTTATTATAAAGATCCCACTCCACAGTGTTTCTATAGAGAACCCACTCCACAATGTTTCTATAGAGAACCCACTCCACAGTGTTTTTATAGAGAACCCACTCCACAATGTTTCTATAGAGAACCCACTCCACAGTGTTTTTATAAAGAAAACACTCCATAACATTTCTATAGAGAACCCACTCCACAGTGTTTTTATAGAGAACCCACTCCACAGTGTTTTTATAAAGAAAACACTCCATAACATTTCTATAGAGAACCCACTCCACAGTGTTTTTATAGAGAACCCACTCCACAGTGTTTCTATAGAGAACCCACTCCACAATGTTTCTATAGAGAACCCACTCCACAATGTTTCTATAGAGAACCCACTCCACAGTGTTTCTATAGAAACCCCCACTCCACAGTGTTTTTATAGAGAACCCACTCCACAGTGATTCTATAGAGAACCCACTCCACAGTGTTTATTATAAAGAACCCACTACACAATGTTTCTATAGAGAACCCACTCCACAGTGTTTCTATAGAGAACCCACTCCACAATGTTACTATAGAGAACCCACTCCACAATGTTTCTATAGAGAACCCACTCCACAATGTTTCTATAGAGAACCCACTCCACAATGTTTCTATAGAAAACCCACTCCACAGTGTTTCTATAGAGAACCCACTCCACAGTGTTTCTATAGAGAACCCACTCCACAGTGTTTCTATAGAGAACCCACTCCACAATGTTTCTATAGGGAACCCACTCCACAGTGTTTCTATAGAGAACCCACTCCACAATGTTTCTATAGAGAACCCACTCCACAGTGTTTTTATAGAGAACCCACTCCACACTGTTTCTATAGAGAACCCACTCCACAATGTTTCTATAGAGAACCCACTCCACAGTGTTCTATAGAGAACCCACTCCACAGTGTTCTATAGAGAACCCACTTCACTTGAATACTTGGAAAATTATTCCGCACACCTTGAAATAAATGTTGAGTGAATCAGAGACAGAGCTCACACACACACACACACACACACACACACACACACACACACACACACACACACACACACACACACACTTAATCTCTACACTTCCTTTCTTGTCCTCAGTCCAAGAGAAGGACCTCAGTGCTGAAATCCTCCTGGATCTCTCTTTGTATATGTTCTCCTGCTCGGTCCATTGATTCAGACTGAAAGCTCACTGACTGTCTCTATCACTCTCTCTTCACCTGTGATTATCTAAACCACCTCAACGCCTGGTTTAAACCGGATTCCAGCCCTGAGATGATCAGTGAGATGATGCGTGTCTGTAAATATGATAATATTTGCAACAGTTTCCATTGAATCTGAAAATGTGCAAAATGTGAAAAAGATCATATATGATGTTGTGGAGCAGAAGGCATACATCATCATCGTATGATCAGGAACTTGCAAAAGGTTTTTGGATCTCACAAGTTATTTAATCATCTGGCCCAATGCTGTATGACCAAGATGCATGCTCTGGTGTTCCTGGATAATAAACGTTCTTAATCACATCCAAATGAAAATATCTAATCACTTGAAGGTTCTTCGACTGTCTCTCTTTTGGAAAATCTTGAGCTTCTATATAAAACTTCCCACTCCATCCTTGACGAGAATTCTTAAAGAGTTTAGTTTATAAAAAAATTACAACAGATAGTGATGTTCTCACAGAAAAGCGTTTCTTTTGGGTTTTTTGACAATGATGGATTTCTAACCACCAGAAAAACTTCCTAGATGTGTTTGATGTATGGATTTAAATTAAAACAACTGAATGATCTACTGCTCTTGGTTTGGGAACTTCTTCTCTTAGATATAATTTTAATTCAAATGAATAAAAAAAATGAGGGAAAAAAGGTTGAACCACTACTTTTATTTGTTGTTTTTTTTTAACTCAAAGTTCTACATTGCCTTTTACTACAGAGTTTCCCTTTTAAACCAAGAACCCATAAATATTTATCGAGCCTTTGGAGGAAAAACCTTTGGGGTTAAAAACTCCACACAAACAAACTCATTTACTTTCTCACAAGGATCCAAGGTTTTTTTTTTTAGTTCCTCGCCTCCTAAAATGGTTTTACCTGGTTTTGTAAAATCACATACAATACTAATTCCAGAAAAGTTGGGAATGCAATGATTTACAAATCTCATAAGTCCATATTTAATTCAGAATAGAACATAAAAAAAACATATCAAATGTTGAAAATGAGGCCATTTTGAATTTGATGAACGCAACACGCCTCAAAAACATTGGGACACGGCAACAAAAGTCTGAGGGAAAGAGTGTGATAAAAATTCTGCAGTTCAAGAAAGAATTTGCACTTAATAATGTTTATTGACATCAGGTCAGTAAGATGATTTGGTATGAATAGTGTATCTTAGAGAGGAACCCAGCCATTATGGTTGCACAAGCCAGTGCATTCTTAGTGCCCGGATAAATGGAGAGGGTTGCGTAGGAAGAGCATCCAGCATAAAACGTGTGCCAATTTGAACCTGCGGATCACGAATAAGAATTTCATACCGGATCGGTCTGTGGAGACGGATGATCCGCTGTGGCGACACCTAATAGGAGAAGCCAAAAAAAGAAGAAGTGTATCTTAGAGAGGCAGAGCCTCTCAGAAGAAAAGATGGGCAGAGCTTCACCAATCTGTGAGCTCAAACCAAACCATCTGAAAACATTCAGAGGATCATGAAATGAAAAACACAACAAAGAAAACCCAAAATGGTTGAGCAACTAGAATCCTGTATTAGACACAATTGGAACGACATTCCCTTTCCCAAAACAACCAGATGCTGGTGTCCTCCATTCCCAGATGTATACAGACAGAGGATGTGATAGTACACAGTGGGAAACATGGTCCTGTCCCAACTTTTTAAAGACGTGTTGCAGACATCAAATTCAAAATGACCTTATTTTTTCCTTAAAATGTTATAAATTCTCAATTTATTATGAGAATACGATACTCACTTCATTTTATATATATTTTTTGTTTGATTGTAAATATAATATGGATTTATATGATTTATATATTTTACACAGTGTCCCAACTTTTTTGGATACTTTAGGGAACCCTTGAAGATTTTAATGATGGAGTTTATCCAAAAGGTACAGGTGTTAGAACCTCAAAATCCAAATAAATCCAAACAACTATGTTCTGTGAGAAAGAAATTCTTTGGATAATAAAAGGGTCCCCACCTGCTCAAAGGGTTCTGTTTTGTTTTCTAGTTGAGTGAAAGTTAGAACATCTTAATTACTACTTTTTCCATTTAGGGTTCCAGTTAGAATTCATTTAGGAAGCCAAGAACTGGTCTGAAGAACCCACAATGATCTAAAGAGTTTTTTAAAGTACCCTTGAAGACTTTAATAGCTTTGAATCTTAAAGGTTATTTGGATGGTGTTGGGATTTCTCTCTTCCTAAAGGGTGTCAGATAGAAAGCTAAGAACCATTAAATATACAAAGGAACTATTGGTTTTTTAGTATTCCTCTGCTTGAGGGAGTTCTTCTCGAGTAGGAAGATTATTCAGCTATGTTGCCTGAATTTATCTAAAGTTATCCGTAGCTTTAACGATAAAAGACTCTTGAGGAGCTTTTGAAGACAAATTTCTGCTGGCTACCATCTTCTGCAAAAGGGTTTTTTGGAGTTCTACCTATAGGAGCTTCATCTGTAGACCATTTGTAATAGACAGTATGTTGTATATGGTAGAGTATGTATCCTGGTACCCTACAACGGATCCACTGGCACCTGATGCAGCTCTTTAGCTTTCTGAATTACAAAGGTAACATGATTGGTGGTTGTTGTGATCCTTCTTCTGATTGGCTGGTGTTTGCTAGTGTTTAGTTTCTTCTGGTGCACCTCAAAAACCAGGTGTAAACATCTAGATTTTAATTGTGAGGTCTAAAAAAAAAGAAGAAAGTTTGTGACAGGGGTGCCATTTATTTTTTTTTACATTTCTGATCACGATTTTTTCATCTAGAATATCCCAGCCCTCTGTCATCCATAGACTCGTAGACTCGGAGAGTTGGTCGTGACCATACATTCCACGCTCCAGAATTCTGGAAAATGGTGACATTCTGGCCTCCTTAGAGTTCCATAGGTTCCAGAAGTTCCATAGCATGCATGCCTGTATGACCAAAAGGCTTTCTTTGTTTTTTTTATTTTCTTTATTGTTGTAAGAGTTTAATCAGAGTATCTGTCCTTGTTTATAGAGAAGATAGTTCCTTTAAGGTTCTTTCATTCGTTTTCAGCTTGAAGGACATTCCACGGCATGAAATGTAACTATAACCGGATGAAAAGTAAGCCACGTCTTTCCTCAAATAAACTAGTACCATTATAACTCTGGAATTCCAACACCATAGTGGTGTAGGAGGAATAAAACACTTCGGTTTCACCACACCTGCCAGTGTGTGTGTTTTCTGAAGTTAATCATCATCAGGTGTGGCGTGTTGGTGCTCCATATGTCTTCAGGCTGATGTTTTAGAGAGCATACGGTTCTGTAAGCTCTGGCACGCTGCATCTGTTCTCCAGGGCATGCATATGTGAATTACACAGAAGAGTAAAACTGGTGATCATCCTCATCATCATCCTCATCATCATCCTCATCTGCGTTCCATATGATCTGCCACTGTGGAGGAAAGCAGGCGCAAAGTAAAAAAAAATAGGAGAAAGAGGAGGAGAGAGAGAGAGAGAGAGAGAGAGAGAGAGAGAGAGAGGAGGGGTTGGAGCAGAGAGAGAGAGAGAGACAGATAGAAACAGAACATTGAGGATGGAGGATGTTGGTCATGAACTCGCTCTCTTTTTCTTCTCTCTGATGGAAGGATTTTGGTTCTCGAGAAGATAATCATCTTCATCAGCAGCATCCAGGTAAGTGCGCGCGGATCACTTCACTCCAGTCTGCACATTTTTTATAATTCAGACATTTTTTTCTTTTCCTTGGAGGAAGATGATGATGATGAAGGCTTAGCGCATATCAGACCGATCGGATCACGCGAGCGCGTGGACGTGTCTGATTATTGCATTGTGTTTGGTTTTGGACATTTGTAATTATCCGAGTGAGAAAGAAAAAAATGAAAGAAAGCGGAAAAAATCTGCGCATTTGCGTCGCAAACACGCTTCAGTTACGCAGACCAGATCCACGCAGACCAGATCCACGCACACGCGCGACATTTATTGCTGTTTTTTTTTCCACCTAACATGTTCTGCAGTAATGCATGCCCAGAATAAGAGGATGTTTTTTTCATTGTTTGCTTGTTTTTTTCTCACTTGAAACTCCGACATGGGAAATCGTTTGCACCTGGCGCGCGCCTCTCACGTACGCGTGGATAGAGCGTTGCAGAGAAAATGCTCGTTGATGGTGTGTGTGTGTGTGTGTGTGTGAACAGTGTGTCTCTTATATGTCGCTCGCGCGCGTTTGTGGTTACGTGCAAATGATTTGTGCCGTGATACGATATGTTTCATTTGAATAATTTTTTGTTCAGACTCGTGCATTTTGAGGCGTGCAGATGTTCCAGTTGTGCACGCCATGCCGTGGTGATGTGTGTCACACTGCTGCGACATGGCTGCACATCGCTGGCTCTGTTGTCTAGACTCAAACTTCCCCAAAGGAAGGATGATGATGTGAATGTTTACAGTTCAGAGCGTTTTAGCGGTTTTTGACCTGTTGTTGTTGGTGGTGGTGGTGGTGGTGGTGCTGATGTTGTTGCATCAGGTGCTGGTAGGATCAGTCCAGGGTTTCTTTCTCATCTACAGTTGAGCTTTTGTTTATGAACAGCTCAGAAGCCTGAACTAATTAGCGTTCTGTGATGTGGATCGAACAGCGAACATCAGAAACCCTCAAAGCGCATATGATTCATTTCTGAATTCATGCTCAGATAGTCTCAGATTTCTTGAGAAACACATTGAGGAGCCTACTCAGGAGGCCATCTTGTGTTTGGTCTCCAGCCTACTATGTAAAGAGTTTATTCAGCATGATTTGCAGCAACCTGACAGGAAGATGCATCTTCATTAGGAGGTCAGGTGACCACTCGTGTAGATCAGTGCACCTCAAAGCTTTTCATTTTAGAAGTTCTTTCGCTATAGAGTTCGAGTTTTCAGGCTGGAGTTCAGTAAATGTTTTTTGTCTGACACGTCCTTACCAGAAGTGGTCAAAGTAATCTCTGTTTTAGAAGGTTGAGAACCTTAATGAACCCTCAAAGAACCTTTTCTGCTGAATGTGCCAAGTTACAAGAAGCTAAATGTTAAACATCTTGGTGAAAATAATGAGCTATAAAAGCAAATCTTTCACACTTTCGCACGGTTAATACATGCACTGTTAGTAGGGGAAAAAAGGATCTTCAAGGGTTTTTCGAGGGTTCAGAAGATCATTAAGGGTTCTCAGGTTTCAAAAAAGGAAAGCACATAAAGAGGCTTTAAGAGCCCTTTAAATTAAGCAAATTTGACATTTCTAAAGGTTGTTCGTTTATCGTGTGTGAGAGTAGACAGTAAGGTGTCTCCAAACACCAAACAGACACCAAAATTCTTCACCAGAAACCAAAATACTCACAAAAAACCCTCAAACATCAGTGTTTTTAATTAACACCAAGATTCTTCCTCTAACCTCAGCAGATACCAAACATCATCACCAAACAGCAAATCTTATTGTATTTGAAAGAAATAATTACAATTCCAAACAAAAGCTAAATACTAAAATAAAAAAAATCTAAATACTTCATCAAACACCATCATAGTATATCATACAACACAATTCTCCATCAAACATCAAAATACTTCATCATATACCAGCACACTTCACCACAAGCCAAAATATTTACTCAAATAAAAAAATACTCCATAAAACACCATTATAGTCCATCAAAGAGTAAAATACTTGATTAAATACTAATATATGCCATCAAACACCAAAATACTGCACCAACAAATCCAAGCACTAACACCGATATCAGATAACACAATACTCCATTAAACACCAAGATACTCCATCAAAGAACTAAATGTTTCATCAAACACCAAAGTACCCAGAAAATTACCAAAATACTCCACCAAGCACCAAAATACTTTATCAAATGCCAAAATACTCCATCAAAGATAAAAATACTCTACCAGGCACCACAAATACCGCATTAAATTCCAAAACATCCATCAAACACTAAAACACTCCATTAAATATTAAAACATCAAATACCAAAATACTTCAAGTACTAATACAGTATATTAAACAACATAATCCTCCATTTGACAGCAACATACTTCATCAAACACCAAAGTACTCCAACAAATAGCAAGATACTTCACCAAGCATCAAAATACTCATCAAATACTTATCAAACCTACAATGCTCCATTAAACACCAACAACTCCACTAAACATCAATATATTCCATCATGCAGCAAATCTTCAAACACCAGAACACAGCAACACAAAAACTCAAACCCTGGTGTTTTTCAACACAACTCCAACACTCTTCATCTGACCTCACCAGACATCAGAAATCTCCAGAAACCATTTATTACAGTTGAAAGCAAAATACATCTTAACTCCAAAAAAAAGCTAAAACAAACAAACAATGGTGGTGGTGTAATTGTTGGGGGTGTTGGGGCTGGTGGTGTTGGTTCTGTTATTGGTGCAGAAGTTGGTTCTGGTGTTGTTGGTGTTGTTGGTTCTGGTATTGGTGCAGATGGTAGTGGGGTTGGGTTGTTTTTGGTGGTGTTGGTTTTGGTATTGGTGCAAACGTTAGTGGTGGTGGTGTTGTTGGGGTTGTTGGGGCTGGTGGTGTTGGTTCTGGTATTTGGTGCAGACGTAAGTGGTTGTGTTGGTGGTGGTGGTGTTGGTTCTGGTATTTTGTGCAGACGTTAGTGGTGGTGGTGTTGGTGGTGTTAGGGCTGTTGTGTTGGTTCTGGTATTGGTGCAGACGTTCGTGGTGGTGGTGGTGTTGTTGGGGGTGTTGGGGCTGATGGTGTTGGTTCTGGTATTGGTGCAGACATTATTGGTGGTGTTGGTGGTGGTTCTGGACTTTCTTGGGTTAGTGTGTGGGTTAGTATCAGGCTGTGAACACAGTGGAAGTAAAAAGTAAGTAAGTAAAGAGGTTCTGCCTCCTCGAAGGATCGGTTCCCATGGCAACCAAAGCTGTGGAACGTCACACACACAGATTTCTTTTCAATACAACTGGTTTATGGGGATCCTCAGGGCAGAGTTGTTAGCAAAAACACCACAGTTTCTTCTGCTGGTGTTGCAGCGATTAGCGTGAGAGAGGTGGAGGCGCCGCTGCGAGACCGATAAGACATACGCCGATAAAATCTCCCACCTGATGGCTTTATTTATAAATCCACGCTAATGCTAACTGTTTTGAAAACGATGCAGTGTGTTTTATCGGCCGCACGGTCAGAGGTAAACACGCTAGCCAGATTTATGAATAATTCCGTTAATGACCTCATCACTCTCTATTTGTCTCTCCGTGCCGTCTGTCCTCCTCGGCCGCCGGCGTCCATCTGCGTCGACGAGAACTCGGAGACCGAGAGCGAATCCTCACCTACTGCACAGCTTTCCTCCATTTTCCCCTAAATGAGCTGTAAATAAGCAGATCGTGATTAAAGGGGCAACAAGAGAAAGTGATGGATGAAAATGGCCGTGTAAAGGGGCGGGGATCGGGCGAAGGAGATCAGCAAACTCAGTACACACACACACACACACACACACACACATGCACACACACACACAGTTAGCTGGACTTTCATCCCTACTCTTTGATATTATACTGCGTATGATTTAATCACAGTGCTGTAAGTGGTTCTAATACTGTAGATATGTGGATTTACAGAAACAAAGCTTTACCATGTGACTGTTTGTTTGTTTGTTTGTTTGTTTATTTTGTTAGATGCTTTAGCTACTCTAGCTAGTTAGCATGCATGTTGAGGAGCTCAAATGAGACACCATTTAAACTTATCAACGTTGGTCATTATATAGGTTGAAATAAGCAAAAGAAAAGAAAGAAATAATAATAAATAGAATAAAAGGAAATAAATAGAAAACAATAAATAAATAAACAACATCTCTGTGGCTTAAAATAAATTAACAGATATATATTTTTAAAATAAATAACCAACAAACAAACATAAATGAATAAATAATAAAAAAAAAAAAATATATATATATATATATATATATATATATATATATATATATATATATATATATATATATATATAATTATAAATATAATATATAATATATATTATAAAATATAATAAATAAATCAATAAATCAATAAATAAATAATGGATGAAACTGTTGAAGTCTAAAATACAGAATAGTTTTATTTTAAAACAGTAATAAATACTCTGAGCATCAGGAGAGGCTCAGGAGAAGGTGAGGAAACAGTCAGTGGGCGGAGTCTGGCCAAGCGGCAGCTGATGACATCGCAGGTAATGTGTGGGAGATTGGCATGATTGGACTCCTGAATCCCTCAGAGATCCACGCTACACTTCCAAACTGCACCACATCTCCCTTCTGCATCTCCAAAAGAAACTAGTGTGTGTGTGTGTGGCCCAAAGGTGTTCAATCAGGTTGGAGCTCTATAGCAGGAGATCTTCCAACCCATGGAAAGCAGATCTCCACGGAGCTGGCTTTGTGCACAGGGGCATCGTCATGCTGGAACAGGTTTGGGAAGTTTTCATGCCAATAGCCTCCCATACAATTGTGCGTCTCCAACTTTGGAGAAGAACCACATATGGCTGGAAATGTCGGGTGTCCAAATACATTTGGCCAGAATTCGTATCAGAGCAGTAATAATTAATGACCCGGTGCTGGTCAGAGCTGTTGTGATAGAAGACTAATCCACGCCCTCTCTGACCAATCAGGATCGAGAATTCCTCAGTGTTAAGCGTTGGACTGTTTACACGCTGAATCCCGTATCAGAGGGTGACATTTGGACAGAAATCCGGGAGGACGTCTTCGACCTTCACTCGTCTCCCGCAGGACGGAACCTGACAGGAATCAGCAAGAACATCAAACCTGCCTGAGCTGACGATCGCCTCCACGCTTTCTCACAACGTGCGACACGTACGATGTTGTCGTCATGGTTACGGGAGGGAAAAAAAACTCAAATACATAAAGATACACTTTAAACTGATTGGGATTTTTCTTTTCTTTCTCTGTGGAGTGTTTGGACTTTTCTTCTTTTCCTTCTCCTTCGTAGTGTTTGTTTATTTATTTATTTATGTGCATAGTTTTGTGCAGGGTTTGGTTCTGATCTCAGTTCTGGTCTTGGTTCTGCACATTCTGGTGCTGAAAGTAGTTCTGGTGTTGAGTTCAGTTCCGTGTTGAGTTTAGTTCTGCGCTGGGTTTGGTCCTGCGCTGGGTTTGACTGGGTCTCGGTGCATGGTTCTGCTCTTGGCTCTGCATTCGGTTCTGCTCCTGGTTCTGCTCTCGGTTCTGCTCTTGGCTCTGCGTTCTGTTTTGCTCCTGGTTCTGCTCTCGGTTCTGGTCGTGGTTCTGCACATGGTTCCGTGTTGAGTTTGGTTCTGCGCAGGGTTTGACTGGGTCTCCGTGCATGGTTCTGCTCTCGGTTCTGCGTTTGGTTTTGCTCCTGGTTCTGCTCTCGGTTCTGCGTTCGGCTCGGCTGTGAACTTGGACCGGATTCCACTTGACTTGTAAATCGTTGTGGAGAAAAGCGTCTGTCGGAGGAGTAAATCTATAGACTGGGGCTGCATTACACCATCAGGAAGCGTCTCCAGTGTTAACACGCTCAGCTCCACTCCTCCACTTCCAATAAATCTTACAGGAGACTCTGTGAAACTGCTCACTTGCTTGGCTGAAGCTCAGACTGCTGCGTGGAAACCGACTTCACTGCTCATGAGGACAATTACAGTCAGGACAGATCGAGGAAATAACGGCATATTCATACATGAATTAATGACAATAATAATAATGAAAACTGCATAAGCATTGATTAAACAGCGATTAAATGAAGAGTTATTACAGGACCTTCGTATAAAGTGATAAAATAAAAATAAATAGTAGAAATAAATAAATAAATAATCTCTTCAATTAAAATGCAATTTTAATGTTTCATTAATAAATTGTTAAAAAAATTTATATAATATAAAAAACTGCAATATAATATATTAAATATATATTGAATGATAGTTTTGTAATAGTTTAAATAAATGAATTAGAATAATATTTAAATAAAACATTTTTTATTATTGTCATTATTATTTTTATTACAAGATACAAGAATAAACATTTGTGTTAAATTCATAACACAAAAAAAACCTTTATGACTCTTGAGTGAGCAGCTGCTGAAGGCTGAAGGTGAGTTTTGCGCTCTTCACTTGTTTCTTCATGGTCGCCCCTCGGGACGTTTAGCGAGGCCGAGTTCGGCGATTTGGGACGCGGCCCGTCAACCGTTTCAGGGGACGTAAGGGTGATTTTATATTTATTGCCTCAGGTCACTACTTGGATTGCTAGTCAGTGTTGCTATGGGTACGTCGCTCTAGCTAGCCTTAGTGACCTCCTTGTCTTTATGGTTTGGTGTAAGAATATAATCTGCCACTTTTTCCCCGCCTTCTCATTTCCATAACAGGAAGTCAGCATCTTGCTACGCCCACTTCTGTATTTTATTGCAAGATTTTGATAGGGTTTTTTTTCTGGATCAAAAAAAACTTGCAAAAAGGTTCTGGGGAACATGATCAACTCTTAATAAACTAGCAAACAGCAAATGCTAACAATCGCGCATGCTAGCAGTTAATGAGTTTACCTGGAAAAATGTAGAAGAAGGACAACTGATGAGACTGGACTGTAAACAGTTCTCTCAGATGCAGATGACTATGATGATGACTATGAGGTGATGGAGATGATAAATATGATGTTGGTGGTGAGGGTGATGGTGGAGATGATGGTGATGGTGGTGGTGATGCTGATGGTGGTGATGGAGATGATAAATATGATGTTGGTGGTGAGGGTGATGATGGTGATGGTGGTGGTGATGATGAAGGTGGTGATGGTGATGATGACTGTGAGGTGATGTACATGATAAATATGATGTTGGTGGTGAGGGTGATGTGGAGATGATGGTGAGGGTGGTGGTGATGATGATGATGGTGTTGATGACTGTGAGGTGATGGAGATGATAAATATAATGTTGGTGGTGTGGGTGATGGTGATGGAGATATGATGTTTTTTGTGGTGAGTGTGATGGTGGTGGTGATGGATTTGGTTTTTTGTCTGAAGAGAAGCCAGTTGGTGAAGATCCAGCTGTTTGTATCTGCTGTAATGTAAGCAGTATTCTGATTCAGTTTGGAGCTCCCTCTAGCTGTGGTATAGGGTACATGGGCTGGAACAGGTTTTTGAAGAATTTTTTTCGTCCATTCTGATTGGATGGACAAGTGACTCACATTTGGTCTTTAAATCTGATGAAGCTCTAAAGAGGAGGTGAAGCCGTTAGTGGCAGTGCAAATGAGTAAAATGACGTGTAATAAAACACGTGCGGGTTCATCAGTGCAAGAAGCCAGCGGGCGAATCGGCCTCGTCCCGATCCGAGCGTGTGGAACGTACTCATGCAAACCCCTCCGTTCCCTCTGACCCTTAATTAGCACTGACTGCTCTGATTGAGCCACGGCTCGGTCCAAAGCCAGAGCTCTGAGGGAATAAATGAACGCTGTCAGACCTTTAATTATGGAATAATTGTCAGTAAAAGATGGCCGTGGTTAGAGATATTAAAATGGATGGCGGAATCTGGGCAGGATGGGTGTAACTGAAAAGACCAGGGGTTTCCCGGCTCCTGTGGGAGGAGTTTGTGTGATGGTGGAGTTGTGGTGTGTGAGTAAAGAGCTTATGGGATCAGGATTTTAGAGTCGCATGGTGAAGGAAGTTCTTCTGCTCTAGTAAGCAAACGCTGGATTCCACAGCAGTATCTATAAAGGATGATGATGATGATGGTGATCAAGAGCAGTGAGGGCAAGCCGTTCGAATGCAGTGAGAGTGCGAGTGAGAGACGTCCATTCTTTGCTCTGTTACAATTCATCTCACCATCTTATCTCATCGTCTCATCATCTAATCATCTCACCATCACAACCATCTCATCGTCTAACCATCTAATGATCTCACCATCTTCTTATCTCATATCATCTCACCATTACACCTTATTCATCTCATTGTCTTATCTAACTATCTTATTCTTATTTCATAATTTTACCATCTCATCATCTCATTGTCTCCTCGTCTCACCATCTGTCTCATCTCACCATCTCATCTCGTTTCATAATTTTACCATCTCATCATCTCATTCTCATCCCATTATTTCTTGTCTACTATTAATTTAAATCTCGACTTGATATATAATAATTAATCGAATGTTCTAATCTCTTCTAATCTCTCTTATTCAATCTTCTGATATCTTATCTAATGTTCTAATCTTACAACTAGTCTTCTAATCTCTAATTTAATTCTGTAATCTATTTCATCGTGTTGTCTCGTCTAATCATCTATCATGTTCTCATCATGTTCTAATCTCACATCTAGTCCTCTAACTCTCATCTAGCCTTCTAATCTCTGGTTGTCTAATCTCTTGTCTGTCATTGTTATGTGTAATCTAATTGTCTAATCTCTGAAATTATAATCTTATCTCTTATTGAATTGTCTGATCTCCTTATTAGTGTTCTTATACCCAGTCTAATTGTCTAATCTCCTGCCTAATGTTCTAATCTTATGATTAGTCTTCTAATTTCTCATTTGGTTTTCTAATCTTTAATTGTATCATGTAATCTCTTGTCTGGTCGTCTAATCCCTTGTTCTGTTTTGAAATCTTTTGTCAAATTATCTAATCTCTCGTCTCATTGTCTAATCACTGGACTAGTCAAATAATCTCTCGTCTAATCTCATGTCTAATCTCTCATCTAATCTCCTAATCTTTCATCTCGTTGTCTAATCACTCTTCATGCCATCTAATGTCCCATCTAGTCATCAGATTTCACACTTCTCTGGCTAATCTCTCACTCGTCCTCTCAGTGGAGTGTTAGACTACGACCTGGAATGAGCAGGTGTGGAGAAAACTCCGAGCTGAGATCTCGTCAAAATCCCACCAGTGAGTGTTTTTCTTCACCACACAGGAAAAACAAGCGCAAGCTGCAAAACGGTTCTCAGAGAGAACTCTGGGGCTCGGAGGGAAATCGACTTAAGAACAAGTCTAATGGGAGGATATTAGGCTTTATACACACACACACGCACGCACACACACACACACACACACACACACAGTGTGTGTGTGGGTGTGTGTGTGTGGGTGCGTGCGTGTGTGTGTGTATAAAGCCTAATATCCTCCCATTAGACTTGTCCTTAAGTGTGTGTGTGTGTGTGTGTATTTCATTTAACAAATGAATCAGTCAAGTAAAAATGTGTTGAGAAACGATTTCCTGGACAACCAGTGCACACACACACACACACACACACACACACACACACACACACATTAATGCATCTCAATAGCTAATGCTCACTCTTCTCTACACACAAACGAAACACACACATTATGCTCCTGTTTGCATCTTAGCATCATGTGATCATACGGCTGGATTGGATCTCCAATGATCAGAATCCAGCTAATGATTCTATTCAACACATTCATTTCCATTCCTATGTCTGAAAAATACAACTGTATACAAACAAATTAATTTATAAGATGGATGGATGGATGGATGGATGGATGGATGGATAGCAGTAGCAGGCCATGCAGGCCAGAACTTCAGTGGTGTCCAGTAGAACACACAGGATCTCATACAGTCAAAATGAATTTCATCACTAAAGCAACAAACACAATGAACACAAGTCAACACGTCTCCTTTCACTGGAGCCACAACTGCACCTCCACATTCATCATCTCCAGCAGAAGCACCGATATTCACCTCCTCACATCACCCTGGGGTTCCTGTGTTTCTGTTTATTACAGATTTCCTGGGATTTGAAATTCAGGCAAATTGTGTGTTTTTGTGTAAATTCTACAGGAAAGAAAACACAAAAGTACGCAAAAGTAGTGTTTTGGTGACTTTTCCTCACGACGTCCAGCTTTTCTTGTAAATGTGCTTGTAAGTGTTTCGGTTTCTTCTCCTCTGTCAGTCATCGTGGTCTGAAGAACAGATATTAAATCCACATGAATTTATTGGAGATTTTGCAGTTTGCTACAGATGCAGTTTGTGAGCTCTGACTAGTGACTCTCTCCGAAAAATGCTGATGTTATTGGATGCCTGCTAGACGGCCTCAGTGTCGCCACCTCGAAATCTGATTGGTTAAAGCAACAGTTGGATTGATGGATTTAGACTTTCCAGTTCGACTGGGAAAAATAAAAGAACAGGAAATGATGTTAAGTGTGTGTGTGTGTGTGTGTGTGTGTGTGTGTGTGTGTGTGTGTGTGCAGAAAAAGCTGGGACTAAGGGTAAAGCAGCGGTCAGATGTATTTAGCTCCTGGTCCGGTAATGAAAGTGGCGAGGGCTTCAGCGTCCTGACTGTGTGTGTGTGTGTGTGTGTGTGTGTGTGTGTGTGTGTGTGTGTGTGTGTGAGGTGTCTCTGCATTTAGCTTCACACGTGTTTTATTCGGGTCAGTGAGAGACTGGATGAGCTCAGACCAGATGGAGATGTGTGTTCAGTGCACTTGCTTGGGGGCGGAGCCAGAATAAATACATTATAAAAGGGCGTGTTTAGAAAAGAAGGATGATGATCTGGTGTCACATATATCCAGATCACATGACCAGTCTGACCTGAGTTTCTGTTTGTGGCATGCTGAGCAGATTTGTGTGTGTGTGTGTGTGTGTGTGTGTGTGTGTGTGTGTGTGTGTGTGTGTGTGTGTGTTTGTTTGTTTGTTTGTTTACATCTTCTGGAGCAGTGAAAGAAGAGAGATGGGGAGAGAGAGAGAGAGAGAGAGAGAGAGAGGGAGGTGTGTAGTGATGTCAGTATCATTAATGTAATAATTGAGTTTAGAGTGAATTTACTGAAAGCGGTCACATTAATCCCTTCATCCACTCGCTTATCTATCTATCTCTGTACTAACTCTACTCCATACTGACACTATGTATTAGCACCCTAGATAGGGCCCCTAGGATCCAGGTGTGCACTTTTTCTTGTCAGACCCAGTAAATGAGACGTGGCCCATGTGTAGTTACTATGGAAACCAGGGTCTCTTAGAGATTGCTCTTTCATTTCACACAGTGAGAGAGAGAAGAAGGTGTAGCCTTTGTTTCTATTAAAATAAAGGAGGTGTGGTCTTGTTTCTAATAAAATGAAGGTGGTGTGGCCTCAGTTTCTATTCAAATGAAGGAGGTGTTGCCTCTGTTTCTATCAAAAAAGCAGGAGGTGTGGCCTTTGTTTATATTTAAATGAATGAGGTGTGGCCTTTGTTTCTATTAAAATGAAGGGGGTGTGGGCTCTGTTTCTATTAAAATGAAGGAGGTGTGGCCCCTGTTTTTATTGGACAGAGTGAAGGAGGTGTGACTTTGAATGTTTTACAGTATTGAGTGGATGTGCAGAAGGAACAAAAGACTCCATGAAGATCTGCTTTCCATAGGTTGGAAGATGTGGAAGATCTCCTGAAATAGACACACACACACACACACACACACACACACACACTCAAACACATAAACATGATTTGGTGGAATTTATATACAGAGAGAGAAACGGAGAGATGTAAAATGAAGGTAGCTGAAATAAACAGAGAGAAGGAGGCTGAATGGGTGAACATTGCTCTCTGCAGCCCTTCTGTTCCATCCACACACACACACACACACACACACACACACACACACACACACACACACATCACTCCCCCATGCTGATATCGATGGTAGCGTGCAGAGAGAGGCACAGCCACGGTCTCCACGGTGACAGGTATCCATGGAGATGTCCATCAGTCACCGTGGGTCATCGTGTTGCCATGGAGATGCAGATCAGCATGCGTTTGCGAGTGTGTCACACTCCAGGCTTTTATCGTGTTTGTCAGCGTGTGGGTTTTTCAGCGTGCCAGTCAAAGCCGCGGCCGTGTGTGTGTTACAGCGGGGCATGTGTCCATCATCTTTTATTCGAGACTCAGCAAAGCCGAACACGTTCAGTCGCTACGCCATGCGTTCTGTTCAGGAGGAGGCACGGAAGCGTTCCTCACGCAGTGTGTGTGCTGCTGAGATAAAGTCTGTGCCATTCATAAGCCACCTTACGAAAAAGCTGCTTTTAGAGCTTGCTTATGCTGGACAAAATTAACGGCAACATTTCAGATGAACTTCCAGCAATCCTGTGTGAGTTCTGCAAATCTGAAGGTTTAAAAAAAACATGGAGGATAAAATCGTCTCCTGAGGATCGTGTTCACAGACAAACCATAACTCTGCATAGATTTTCCATTTGGATGAATAAAATATCTATCTATCTATCTATCTATATCTATCTATCTATCTATCTATCTATCTATCTATCTATCATCTATCTATCTATCTATCTATATCTATCTATCTATCTATCTATCTATCTATCTATCTATCATGTTTGCTTTTTCCTATTGTCCTTGTTACAATATATATTTAAAGAACTTGGGGCCCTATGAGATAAAAACCCTGGAAACAAATGGCTTTGGGAAAAAAAAGGACTTATAACCATAAACAAAGCATATAACCATCTGAAAATACACACCAATCAGGGAGAACATTATAACACTGAGTGGTGAAGTGCAGAACACTGATGATCTTCATCATGGCTCCTGTTAGTGGGTGGATTTATTTATTAGGCAGCAGGTGAACATTTTGTCCTCAAAGTTGATGTTAGAAGCAGGAAAAATGGGCGAGTGTAAGGATTTGAGCAAGTTTGACGAATTGTGTCGTCTAGACGTCTGGGTCAGAGCATCTCCAAAACTGCAGCTCTTGTTGGATGTTCCTGGTCTGCAGTGGTCAGAATCTATCAAAAGTGCTCCAAGCAAGGAACAGTGGTGAACTGGCGACAGGGTCACGTGCGGCCGAAGCTCATTGATGCACGTGAGGAGCGAAGGCTGGTCCGTGTGGTCCGATCCAACAAACGAGCTCCTGTAGCTCAAACTGCTAAAGAAGTTCATGCTGGTGATGATCGATGGGTCACGACTGTTTAAACAGCAAAAGGGGACCAACACAATCATAGGCAGGTGGTCATAATGTTATACCTGATCAGTGTAATAGCCTGGGAAGTTGGTTTGAAAGAGGCAGATGTAGAGGACGTGGGGGTATGGAGACGGATGATTCGCTGTGGCGATCCTTAATGGGCAAAAAGAAGACGAAGAAGGTGTAAGAGCCTGGGAATAATGGATAAGTACGCAAATGTAATGTAAGGCCCATGGGAGAAAATGGATCTGGAAACACAGGACCCTGGATAATATAGGATTTAGAGGACATAACACATTGGGAATTGAGCTAGCTGGGTTTTGGGCTTTGGTAAAAATCAGGAAATCCCATGAGAGCATAGGGGACTAGTGCTATAGACCACTGAGAACATAGAACCCTGCAGGTATTGGGCTATTGTAATCTAGAATAAAGTTGGCATTGGGCCTTGTAATGTAAAGAGACCATGGAAACATAATAATTTGAGGACATAGGACGCTGTTTCCTGGTACTTCTCAGAATATAGAATCCTGAGTCTTAGAAGCAAAGAACTCTGGGAACATATGCTAACGGGAATATAGAATTCTGGAAACATAGGGTTTTGATCAAATCAAACCTTCACTGCTTTAAACCTTGTCAAATTAGAACCCGGGAAATAATGCAAATGTACAGTATGTACATGAAATGTATTATAATGGAAATATAGGACTTCTGTGATATTTGGGTCTTGGGGAATTATGAGCCTTTAAGAATTGAATCATGGTATCAAAGTAAAGGGTTTTAGGGATCAAATGACCTGAGGAACATATGGCCTGAAGAATATAGAATTTGAATGCAGAGCTCTGGGAATATAGCCACCAAATATAGATGCTGGGAACATTAGATTTTGGTCACATAGATCTCTGAGAGCAATGGCCCATAAGTAAAACATTCTTGGAAAATTGAACTCTGTGTAAAATGTGGAAAAACATGGCTTTTGGTAGAAATAAAGACCCTGAGTATTAATGATGGAAAGATCAAAATAAACAAATCTTTTTTTTTTTTTTTTGAGTCATTTGGTTCATTTCATTCCTTTGATCAGAAATTGTTTCAACAAATTTGTATATATAACTGCAAAGTGTATATGAGAGTCCCGTGATCAAATAATGAACAACTCGATTCTGTTCCCTTTTCCCATTCGCAGTAGAAAATGAATGAATCACTCTTTTCAAAACGACTCGTTCTTCTGAGTCATATTAAAGACTCATTCAAAATGAATGAATCGTTCATAAATGACCCGTCACTACATATTATGTAGAACCATGTGTGCGTGGGTCATCTATATGTTTGGATCCTTGCAACAGGGAATGTCTGAACATAGGGTCCTGCTAAATATAGCACACTGTTTATAACTGCTTATATAAAACACTGGGAAGATAAAAAAAATAAGGAACTGATAATCGAGAGCACTGGGAACGAAATAGTGAATATTCCCGGGGAATATTGGACATGGGTTTAGGGCTCCTTTGATACATAGAACATTGTGAGGATGGAACCTACGAACAAGAGGATCCTTAGAACATTTAACTGTAGGAAAATTGTATCCTGGTAATAAAGCACAGGGAATATAGAACTCTTGGTACGTGGGGCTCTGAGGCTTTGGGAAAATAGAACTGTGTATATAGGGGATATAGGACCCTAGAAACATGTGATCCTGAAATTTTAAGTTATGGTCGCAAAGGGAACTGGTGATATAGAAACAGAGGATCTTGATAAGGAATGTACAAGGTGGTATCAAAAGATTTCGAGACTCGCTCTGTTTACAATAAAGTACTTTATTTATCTAAGTTTCCACACTATCACCTTCAGAATAGTCTCCTTGCTCAGCAACACACTGCTCCCAGAGTTCCCGCCTCTTCTGGAATGTCCTGGAAGTCCTTTTTTAAAGCGTGTCGTGCACCTTCTGCAATTCGCGCTGGATTTTCACAATGGTGTCAAAACAGCAGCCCTTGAGACGGATCTTCATCTTAAGGAAGAGTTTGAAGTCCGCAGGAGCCAAACCTGGCGAGTAGGGTGAGTGCGGAAGTGAGATCATGTGGATTGTTTTTTAGACGATCATCATGCACGAGTTGTCGCAACGGTTTCGACATTTTCGACAATAGTTGAGCTCGTTGAAGATTTTTCGGATCTCTTGTCATCTTCCAGTGATGTTCTGCCGCTCTTGGTGTGCGTCCCATTCGAAACACCTCGAAACGATTCGTTGCAGCATGTCGAAGGTCTCTGTGGCAGATTTACCCAGTTTCATGCAGAATTTCACGTTTGCTCTTTGTTCTCCTGTCCGTGAAGAAATCGCAGACGTGGTCAGAATAGCACCAGTTACACCGTTATTCTCAAAACGTTTGGATGCCACCTCGTAGAACCCTGAAAAAAACTGAGTCCTGATACTATAGGGCACAGGGAATAAACAGAACTAGTGCTTTAGACCCATGGGAATGTTTACAACTGCTAAAAATGCATTCTCAGGAACCTATAGCTTTGATTACATTGAACGTTGTGACATATGACCTTGTTGATATATAGGACCCAGGGGAAGCCATGGCCATAAGATCATAAAACCCGTCAGGACCTTCACAGCATTTGGAACGTTTCAAGCGTTTACATTGCGAATGACTCAAAGAAAAGTTTTTTTTTTTGAGGATGTTTGGATTTTTACAAAAAATACGAGTCAGATGCCGTGAAATGCAGAATCAGCAGGTTTGTAGTTACACAGCAGAGTGTGAGAATAAACACACCAACAAAAACAGCGTAGTCTTCAGGAAGCACGCAACACAGCAAAACGCACTAATGCAGAAAGCGTGGAGCAGCGACGCCCACGCTGAACACCGCTCGCAGCAGTGCAGGGAAGCAACACGGCTCGGCTGCAGTGCAAATGCAAAGCCAAATTATACAGGAAAGAGAAAAAAGAGAGAGAGAGAGAGAAAAGAGAGAGAAGTGCTGAGGTAAGTTCTCTCAAAAATAGCTGCAAGTGTGTTGGGTTGCGTCGCGAGTGGCCGTCGTCCCCCTGCACTACTCTGAGCGGTTACATGTGCCTGTAAACGCCTGAGCAACAGCCTGATTAATGACTTCTGCTCCAACTGGCAGCGCTCGAGCATATCAACATGCTTAGTGCTCCGATGTGGCAATTAACTGTTTGCCAGGAGCTGGTGTGTGTTTGTACGCAGAGGCGGTGGGGGGTCAGTTATATTGATCAGGAGGTTGTAGAATCTGCCAGGGAGCCAATTGATTGCTTTGGTACGAATTGGTAGTTTTTAATGCTTTTCCTAAGACACATGCACAAGTGTGATTTTGACCACGATTTGGTCCTATAAAAGATTAGTATAATCCGTGGCTTTTGATCCCTCGTTTGTTCACTGACAGCCGATTAATAGCCATTTACGATCGATTTTTATTAATTCAGACGTTTTAGACTATTTCTTGCATTGTGACTATTTCAACGATGAACCAATCTGAGCACCGAACCAGAAAATAGTAGAGACAAATGTGACTCCAGTTAAAGTAAACGCTCCCTTTAAACGTTCACTTGAGTAAAAGTAAAAAATGATTTGCCTTCAAATGTACTTTATCTGTATACTGTATCCAAAGTACTATAATGTTCCTATGATCATTTTTATTACAAGATTCTTCACATAATCACCTCAGTTGATGTGTAAAGACTCGAATGTGACTCTCAACACACTGATCTATTAATAGAATGATATTAAAGACTCAAACACTGATTTAATTAATTAATTATCATGAGCACAAAACTACTTCAAAACAATCGTGTAAATAAGTTCACGGGTGTTGTGGTGAGTTCATGTCAGGAGTTTCTTCCATCATTTAGTAGATACACCAAGCGCCAAAGTTCAACACCCTGATTGGTGACTTGCATGTTTGACCAGTTACATTTTTATTATCCTTATAAATAAAAGAAACAACCATGGTCCCCTGGTGGTCTAGTGGTTAGGATGCGGTGCTCTCACCGCTGCGGCCCGGGTTCGATTCCCGGTCAGGGAACCAACCCCAGCCATTAGTGTTGCACAAGCCTTAGTGCCGGTCCCAAGCCCGGATAAATGGGGAGGGTTGCGTTAGGAAGGGCATCCAGCGTAAAACGTGCCAAATCAAACATGTGGTCATGAATACGGATGATCCGCTGTGGTGCCCCCTAATGGGAGAAGCTTTAAATAAAAAGAAACGACTGATTTCACAAACTGTAGTAGAAAAGTGAGATATATGACTGAAATTATTTAAGTTAAAGTAAAAATCTCCCCAAATGGTAATACTTCAGTCAAGTACGAATGCGTGAAGAAACTACTTAAGTACAGAAACGAATTACATTTTCTTCCTTACTGTCCAAAAGAAGTGTTTGTGTGACATTTTTATGATCAAGGCAGGATGTCATGAGCAAAATGAACGCCACCGATTGTTTATCTTTGCTACCAGCTACCGTAAGTAAGAAAACGCATGAACCTGTGTGATGACCTCAAGTGGGTCTCATCGATCAAACCAGATATGAGCGGGTTGTCCATTTTTTACATTTATAGCATTTGTCTGACGTTTGTATCTTAAAATATCTGAGCAGGTGAGGGTTAAGGGCCTTACTATAGGGCCCAGCTTGGTTTTGCTGTAATTTGAGCTCATGACGTTCTGACCAGATGTCCAGCATCTTAATCCTTAATCTCCCCCTCCCCTTGCACGGATGGTACAAGCGTTTATGTAAGAAATTTGTATCATCCTCATGTTCCTCAGCCTGTGTAAATTTACTCAAGAAGACGACCTCCTGTAAACCTTGACTCCATCAACCTCAGATCATATATCCTGCGCAGATGAGTGCGTTTTTTATGTCTGGGAATTTATATACTGTGGATTGTAAATCGTTTATGTCTTCTGCGTTCAGCAGATATTCTGAGAGCGTATTCTGAGGTTCTCCAAGACAAGCTCGATCAGAAACACATTCTCATGTAGATCACTGGGTCAGGAGTGACGAGCACCATCAAGAACATTCACACCTGTAGTATTGGGATAGAAGTGAGTCCACTATCTGTACACTTTACCTTTTATGGAGTTTTGTGGGCATCACCAAATGCAAATGAGGCGTGTCCTAAACAGGCTTTGCGCTTTAGGTGTGATTGAATGAATTCAATTCAATTGAGTTTTATTTATGTGTGGGTCTCGAGTGGGAGCTCAGTGGTTAAGGCTCTGGGTTACTGATTGGAAGGTTGGGGGTTCAAGCCCCAGTATCGCCAAGCTGCCAGTCTTGGGCCCTTGAGCAAGGCCCTTGACCCTCTGTGCTTCAGGGGCACAGTATCATGGCCGACCCTGCGCTCTGACCGCACTGGTACCGTTTTGCACCTGTAAATCAAATGCATTTAAAACAAAATACGTACGAGATGATATCAAAAAGGTCGAAGACGAATGTGTGTTACTGTGTCTGCGATTTCATCATCAAAAGCAACAAAGAACAAACGTGAAATTTTGCATGAAATCTGCAACAGAGACGTCTGACATGACATACGTTTGAGCGGCAAACACACTACAAGAGCAGCAGAACATCACCGGAAGACGACGAGAAATCAGGAAGACCTTCCACAAGCTTAAACACCCAAAACATGGAAACTGTTCGGCAACTCGTGCATGATGATCAGCGGAGAACAATCCACATGATCTCACTTCCACACCCACCCTACTTGCCAGATTTGGCTCTTGCGGACTTCACCCTCTTCCCGAAGATCCAGCTCGCTGTTTTGACACCATTGTGGAGATCCAGTGCAAATTGCCGAAGGTGCTTGCCACGCGCGAAAGGAAGACTTCAAGGACACGTTAACTACCATGTTGCCAAGCACACAATATACCCTCCAATGCCCCGGAAAACCAGATTAAACCACTGCACGCTCATTTCCTTACTTAGAAAAGAGCAGATTTTTATTTTTACTGAAAGTTCAGGCTGAAAATACATTGATGGAGCGAACCTGGAGGCGGAAAAAGGGGACTAGTTGAAGGTGTAGGTGTGGAGACGTAGATAAATAAAGGAAATACTTTCTTGTAAACAAAGCGAGTCTCTAAACTTTTTAATATCACCGCCTTTAATACCCCCCACCCCCACCCCCACCCCGCCAAACTAGGTTAACTACCATGTTGCCAAGCACAATATACCCTCCAATGCCCCGGAAAACCAGATTAAACCACTGCACGCTCATTTCCTTACTTAGAAAAGAGCAGATTTTTATTTTTACTGAAAGTTCAGGCTGAAAATACATTGATGGAGCGATAGCTGAGACAGACTCGGTCACGGCCAAGATGCCGTTTTGGAAAAATATGAAAATTTAAACTGTGAGATTCATTTCTCAGACACATACAACACACACACACACACACACACACACACACATACACAAGGGCAGGTGTTACAGAGCCTGGAGCATTAGTACTGAAGGAAGTCTGAGGTTCTGGATTCAGCAGTGTGTGTGTGCTTCTTAGAGTGAATAGAGATGAGTGTCCTGCTGCATGCCAATGGATGGGGACACAGAGAGAGAGAGAGAGAGAGAGAGAGAGAGAGAGAGAGAGAAGGAGAAAGAAAGAGAGAAAGAGAGAGAAGTTAACGTTGAATTAAAATTTCAGATACGTGTTGACTGATAAATTACTATACACCTATAATTAACTCCTCAGTAGGTGTGTGTGTGTGTGTGTGTGTGTGTGTGTGTGTGTGTTGGCACATTGTGCTGCTACGTGTAAGACAGCATTAATAACAGTCTCTGTGTTTTTGAGTCACCTCCGCTTTCTGACTGTAACGGCGTGTGGAGGATCTCCTCACCCACAGCCTGACTGCACTTCACTCCTACAGACGGGAACTTCATGTTCTGTACCTGCTGTGTAAATCTTGTGTGTGTGTGTGTGTGTGTGTGTGTGTGTGTTGGTCTAGCCATAGGTTGAGTATTGAGCAGTACATTGATTTACCCAGATCGACACGTGGCCTGGAACCTGAAGCAGATCTCTGAACTTGAGGGCTGTGTCCTCATAAATTGGAAGACCTTCATGCAGGACAATGCAGTTACATTCACCTGTTCGACTTTGTGATTGAGGCAGAGTGAAGGAGGTGTGGCCTTTCTGCGGCAGCGTGAAGGAGGTGTGGCCTTGGTGCTTGAGGCAGAGTAAAGGAGGTGTGGCCTTTGTGCTTGAGGCAGAGTGAAGGAGGTGTGGCCTTTAAACTCAGTATGTCAGTTTTAGTGAAGGAGGCGGGGCTTGTGTGCCTGGAAATCCTTATAAAAGTTGTGACCTACTTGTCTGCTACAAAAAGAGGCATGGCTTCTGTTTGAGGGAGGCGTGGCTTAACCTTTTTTTCTTGCTTGCTTTATATGATAAATGTATGAGGTCTGAAAGAGATGTATACTTTCCTAGCTCTGGATTTCTTGCATCACAGTCCTATAAAAATATCATGCATTTATCATTTCCATGCAAAATGACCAACATTAATCTATTAAACTGATCCAGGCTGATTACGGAGATCAGTGATGTCCTCAGCATTACGTCCTGCCCCACAGCTCAGCCCCTTTGCCCCACAGTTCAGCCCCCACACAGAGGAAAGCGAAGAAAAGCGACTTCCTGTTTCTCGCGGCACAAAGATGCAGCTGAAGAAAGAGGCAGTGTTTCAGCGCACTCTGCGTCTCTCTGCGTTAATTAAATGGCCGAGTGTCATGACGTCGCACAATGCCCTCATTCACCGCCATAAAAGCCTGGGCTCTACGAGTCTGCGAGTCTGTTGCTCCTGGCTTTGGTCTCGGCTCGTTTAAATGCCTGTGAGGTTTCGGCCTGGCGCTGATGTACACTTAAAGTTTGGCGATTTGTCCCGAGGTGCTGGAACGCCCTGCTAGACAAGATAAGGAGCTGAAATAAGAGGCTCTCATTAGACCTTTCAGTGCTAATTAAGGATATCAAATCTAGAAGCTAAGCGAAGAGGAGTAATGAGGGATCTGTTTAAACATGGCAGCAAAACTGTGGGGTCTAAAAAAATAACCTGTGCACTTTTACGGCAACTTTTCAAACAGCCAAAACATTTCTTGGTTTCTTCACATGTCTAAATCTGGCCAGATCAGTGAAATTCAAGACCTTTGTTGAAATTTGTACATTAACTGAATTTGGATGTGAAAATGAAAATGGAGCTGCTACTGTTCATTTCATTTATCAGATGCCCTCATTCAGAGCACACTACATTTAACCTCATTCATACAACTGAGCAGCTATGGGGTTAAGGGCCTTACTCAGGGGCCCAGGAGTTAGAGCTTTGTGTGGCGGGATTTAAACTCACAACCTTTAGATACATAAAACAATGCCTTAACCTCTAATCTCCCACCCTCCCTTCATTCAGCTATTTCATTTAATAACTTTTACTGTATCTCATAAAAGTAAATGCACCCCTCACATTTCAGCAAAGATTTTATTATATCTTTTTAAAGGACAATACTATAGACATGAACTTGTGTATATTTTACAGTAGTCAGTGTGCAGTTTGTGTATCAGAACTGATTTACTGTCCTCTAAAAATAACAACATAAAGACATTATTGTCTAAATAACTGCCAACAAAACGTGGTGTAAACATGCAACATCACATGTTCTATTCATCATGTTTATGCTTTTACCTGCTTTACAGAACCATATACATTTGTGTATCTTGTATTAGAGCAGTTACAATTTGGTGCTTTGAGTTCAATTCTCTCACACTGACCACTGGATGTTCTACATGCACCTCATGGTAAAGAGTCTCTGAGGATTTAAGACTTAGAATTGTTTCTCTCCACAAAGATGCCGAGGCTGTAAGAAGATCAGTATCACCCTGAAACTGAGTTACAGTACAGTGTTCAGGTTCATACAGAGGTTTTCCAAGACGGGTTCCACTGGGAACAGACCTCACAAGGGTCCATCAAAGAAGTCGAGCCCTCGTGCTGTGCGTCAGGTGCAGAAGCTGCTTAAAAAAAAACAGATGCATGAATGCTTCAGAAGTTTGCTAAAGATGACCTGTCCAAGAGCATGAATTACTGTAACCAAGTCCTGTGGTCTGATGAGACAAACTAGTTTGGCTCAGATAGTGTCCAGAATGTCCAGCCGCTCCTCATAGAAACTGGGCTGAACGGCTGTTTTCCAACATAATAACGAACACAAACACACTACCAAAATGACAAATGCCCTGCTGAGGAAGCTGAAGGTGAGGGTGATGGAGTGGCCAAGTATATCTCTAAACCTGAACACTACTGAGCACCTGTTGGGATTCTCAAGCAGAAGGTGGAGAAGCTCCATGTGTGTAACATCCAGCAGCTCTATGATGTCATTATGGAGGAGTGGAAGAGGATCCCAGCAACAACCTGTGCAGCTCTGGTGAATTCCACACCACAATAATGACTGTATGTTGTTATTTTCAGAGGACAGTAAATCAGTACTGATACACAAACTGCACACTGATACTCTAAAATATATCCAAGTTTCATTTCTATAGTATTGTCCCTTACATAGATCTAATACAATGGTTGCTGAGATACTTACATTTGTGAGATACTGTATTTGTAAGTCCCCATTTGGGTGATACAGATCTTTATAAGTGTGTGTGTGTTTTTTAAAGATATGTTCTATTTAACTGTTCTACTTATTTAAACATACTTTAACAAATGTCTTAATTTCTTCCATTTTTCATTCATTTACTTCTGTAATACGCAGAATTGTCAGGATTTTCTACTTTTAGGAGATCATCAAATTCTTGAAGTTATACAAAAAACACGGAATTGGCGCATACACAAAACAATGAACTACAAATCGTATTTCCAGTACGGAGTTAGAAGACACAGTGAAACTTTAAAATGTAAGTGAAAGGCAGAGACGTAACAAAGATGTGGTCCGCAACTTAATAAGTTCCTTGAGTAAAATCAGATTTTGACTATGTTCCACATGTAAAGAAGATTGCATTGGGTACACATCTCAGGAGGCGGGAGATGCGTACATCCTGGCAGTGTCGTATCGTATTGTACCGCACATCATCGTAAAATCTTAAGTTGAACCATCGTAACTCAGGAACTACCTGTAATTAACTGCCCCTAACTTCTACACCTGACCACTACCCACTACTCACAAGTACTGTTTTATTTTACCAAATGATTTTTTTTCCTCTGTTCTTCTTGCCCTTGGTTACACTTCTTTCTATTCTGAAAATAATCCAGGAATTCCCGACCCTCTACTTTCTTTGATTTTTTTGAATCCTGTGAATATTTAATGTCTGCTCACACTGTTGTAGGATAATGTAGCGAAATAGTCAGCAGTGCAACTCGAACACAGTGGAACGTTTATTGAATCAGAAAGCATGTACAGGATAATGATTAAGATTTATGATAATCACAAAGGCTGATTCATAATGTATTAATGTAAATTCTACATTTACTGCACACTTAAGAAACATATTCCACTGCAGGGGTGAACAATTTACTGCAGGTCAATGTAAATCTCTCACCAACCTTACAGGTTAATCACTACAACCTACCCCAACCTCACCAACCCTACACCTAACCCCTACATCCTACCCCAACCTTACCAACCCTACACCTTACCCCTACACCCTACCCCAACTTCACCAACCCTACACCTAACCCCTACAACCTACCCCAACATTACCAACCCTACACCTAATCCCTACACCCTACCCCAACCTTACCAACCCTACACCTTACCCCTACACCCTACCCCAACCTCACCAAACCTACACCTAACCCCTACAACCTACCCCTAACATTACCAACCCTACACCTAACCCCTACACCCTACCCTGACCTTACCAACACTACACCTAACCCCTACACCTACCCCAACCTCACCAACCCTACACCTAACCCCTACAACCTACCCCAACATTACTAACCCCTACACCTAACCCCTACACCCTACCCTGACCTTACCAACCCTACACCTAACCCTTACACCCCAACCTTACCAACCCTACACCTAACCCCTACACCCTACCACAACCTCACCAACCCTACACCTAACCCCTACACCCTACCCCAAACTTACCAACCCTACACCTAACCCCTACATCCTAACCCTAACCCCGCAACTTAACTACAATCTACACTCTACCCAAACTACACCCTACCCAAATTTTAAACTACCCCTACAATTTACCCCCAGCCTTAACCCTACATGCATCCCTTTACCGCTACACCTTACCCAAACTCGTAACCCACCCCTACATCCAACCTCCAAACACATAAACCTACACTGCTTCACTTTACCTTAAACTTAATCCTACCCTTCAGCGCTATCTGTGAACTTACAACCTTACATATATCCCTACATTCTACCCCAAACCAGACATCAGTATAGGGTTTAGAAAACAACAAATTTTGAGACCTGGTGCCACATATGGAATGCTATAAGGCACAGAAAAGTAAGACCATCCAGGAAGGACCACAAAGAAAACCATAAAATGTAAAAGAATGTTAACAATGAACAGACAGAAAAGGTTATCCATTAGGGTTTAACTCTATCACGCTTATATACACCACTCCTTAACCCTCAAACCTACCTTTACACCCCTCTCTTACCGCCAAGCCCTCGGCCATATAATACTCACACTGTATTCTCTCTAAATCAGGGTGACTTGGGGGTGATTAATACATCAATTTATCCTGCTAATGATTTCCATATATTTTTTTACAGCTGCATTCACCTTTACACTGATTATTCTGCCCTTGTATTTGCTCCGATTTCTGCGTTACATGTTTGTAAAAATCGCATCGCACTACAGTTTAAAGGGACAATATGTAAGATATAAATGGCACTCAGAGTGACGATCTGTAATAAAAAGATTCTTGTGTAATATCTGCGCTGTCATATCTGAGCTCCATCACGCTCCGCCGCTGTGAAAAGAAGCCTTATACAACAGGGATTTGCTGAACAGGGCATATTTCTATGAGTGTAAAATCACATTGCTCAGATATTTTTGAAAAGCAGATGCTGTTCGATTTATGAACAGAATCGTGGAAAGTGTTTTTATCCATGTGACGCCAGAGTATTTGTTCTGTCTGGTCCTCTGATTTTCTCACTCTGTATCACCGTTCAGCTACTAAACTTCAGACTTGTTTGTTTTTCGAAGCCGTTTCAGGGCCGTCATCATTAATTTCACTTTTACTCGTAAAAGTCATTCTTTTTTTCTTTTCATGTGATTTTTAGATTTCTGTAATTTGAACATTTCTTACATTGTATAATGGTCTGAATCTGAATATTACACAGATTTTATATAGTGGTTTTGATAATAATTAAATTTTTAATTATATGAATTTATTTGGTAAAATAATTTATTTGTAAATAGTTTATATCTAAATCAGTTTTGCAGTGGCTTTTAATAGTCATATTGTTTTCTCTGTGACCGCTTTGTTGTTTCTTTTACAATAGTTAAGGCCTTTGTCCCTGTAATATTAAAGGAGGTGTGTCCTCTGTGCTTGTCCTGTTGAAAGAGGTGTGGCCTGACTTTTTGAAAGAGGTGTGGCCTCTGTGCTTGTCCTGTTGAAAGAGGCGTGGCCTCTGTGCTTGTCCGGTGAAGGAGGTGTGGCCTCTGTGCTTGTACTGTTGAAAAATGTGTGGCCTCTATACCTGACCTGTTGAAGGAGGTATGGCATCTGTGCTGGTCCTGTAGAAGGAGGTGTGGCCTAAACTATTGAAAGAGGTGTGGCTGCTGTGGTTGACTTTTTGAAAGAGGTGTGGCCTCTGTGGTTGACCTGTTAAAGGAAGTGTGGCCTGATCTATTGAAAGAGGCGTGGCCTCTGCTTGTCCTGTAGAAGGGATGTGGCCTCTGTGCTTGTCCTGTAGAAGGAGGTGTGGCCTGTCCTATTGAAAGAGGTGTGGTCTCTGTGCCTGACCTGTTAAAGGAGGTGTGGCCTCTGTGCTTGATTTGTTGAAGAATGTGTGGCCTCAAGGCTTGTCCTTTTTTTTTTGTGGCCTCTGTGCTTGTCTTGTTTAAAGGTATAGTCTCTGTGCCTGACCTGTTGAAGGAGGTGTGGCCTCTGTGCTTGTTCTTCAGAAGGAGGTGTGGCCTATGTGCTTGTTCTTCAGAAGGAGGTGTGGCCTCTGTGCTTGTATTGTTAAAGGAGGAGTGGCATGTCTGGCTGTACTGTCTAGAAGCCTGAGTAGGACTCTATTTATCTCAGTATAAAGATACATGGAATCATCTGAAAAGAAAAGTACACACACCAAACACCAGCGCGACAGACAGCTTAGAAGATGTATTATCATGAAAGATCTGTGTGGAACTTGTTCTCCTTTACTGATCAAGCATTCTTCTTTCCACGTCTTTGCCTATGGGGCATTTTATTTGAAAGATTCTGCGTCGAGCGCCATGCAGAGCGGCAGAACGCAGAGACGAGGCAAAAATAGTCTGCATGTCTTTAAGTCGTTGTGCATTTCGCTCACGTGACGATGCCCTACAGCGTGCACAGTCGAGGTTTAAAGGGATTTTACTAACCGCGATCGAATCCGACGTCACGAAACGAGCGCTCTCTCGGAACGCTGAATGAAGTGTACGAGATTTGTACATGAATAGCGCGTGTGGGTGTGTGTTTGTGTGTGTCGAGCGCTTATGCAGTCCTTGTGGTCATGACGCATCACACAGCCTACTTTTTGACATGTCTTCAACGCGCCAGTGTGTTTGTGTGTGTGTGTGTGTGTTTTGTGCGTGTTAATGAGAGGAAGATGGAGGAAGAAGGAGAGGGGGATGGCGGAATGGGAAGCATACAGCTGGAGTGAGAGAGAGAAAGAGGAAGAGTTTGGTGAAAAGGTAACCATGGTAACTCTATTTGCTAAGGTCTGAATTGACAGAGAGGAGAGAGAAGAGGGAGAGGTGAGGTGATGGATAGAGCAGAGAAAAGAGAGAGAGAGAGACAGAAAGAGATGGTGCAGAATCCGGGGTAAAGGGTTATTGTGTATTGGAGCAGCAGGTTAATGTTTCATCACACACAGAGGGCAGTGCAGTATTTACGTGCTAACCAGACCCTGTGGAATACGCATGGACAGTCGGGAGAGACGGAGGGAAAGTGAAATAGAGAGAGAGAGAGAGAAAAGGAAACAAGAACAGGGTGGGGATTAAATGAGGGTAAATGAATGAGTTTAGGGGATATACGACTATATTTGATCATTAGATGATTCCCACCCACCCGAACACTCCTCTGTCACACATTATATATATATAATGTGTGTGTGTGTGTTAAATGAATTAAATAAACATTATGTAACCTGCTGAACTATGATTTAAGCTTGTGTAATACATAAAATGTACTATTTTACACATTTATTGTTATTATTTTGATTATTTATAAGTTTATAGTTGCTTCCAGAGTAAAAAAAAAAAGGCAGCAGGACATAATGCAGTACTTACATTAAAGCAAGTGTTTAAAACCTGTGTGCCAACAAGTAACACGGAACAAGAACCAAAATCCAACATTCAACATCATGTAACAAAACTGTGACAGTGCAACGTTAAACATGACTTTCACATTTTCAAAGTAACATTGTGACATCACGGCATGATGCAGTCATCAATTTGCACTTTTTCCTCATCTGGAACTTGAAACACTGCATTTGATTGATTTTCTCAAACCAAAATGTTGGAATAATGTCACTCCCAAAACTGTGAAAAAAGAGAGAAAACAAGAGACTTCAAAACCTTTACAAAGAAGCTACACGAAAAGTTAAGTTGTATAAATAATAATAATAATAATAATAAAAAATGGAACAAACATTCTTTAATTTAGTGATTGATCCAAAAGAGTCAAAAATGCAAAAAACGTGGAATGTCGTAACGTGGAATGTTTGAAATAGTAAAAATAGACAGTAGTTAGATTTTTTTTTTTTTTGTAATGAAGTTACAACGCTGGATGAAAATGCATGTTTCAATCCACGTACACAATTAGTTTTAACATGAAATCAAACCTTTAAATAACTTATATGGATATAAGTTATTATATATGGATGATGACTTTAGATAACTTTCATATACAGTCGACGGAGTGTGTTTGTGAAATGTTTTGGCATTTTTGCAAAGGATATTTCCAGCAAATTAAAATGAACTTTGAAATGACAAAATCATACACACGTAATTTGCTTAAAATACGATGCATGAAGGCGATCGTATAACTTACAGTGATTCACGTTACAAGATTTGTTTTAATGAGAAATCCTATAAATGTGTTTGAGATGTTAGCATATTAGCAAAGAAAACATCAAGATGACAAAGCTGTTATATATACAGTGAGGAAAATAAGTATTTGAACACCCTGCTATTTTGCAAGTTCTCCCACTTAGAAATCATGGAGGGGTCTGAAATTGTCATCGTAGGTGCATGTCCACTGTGAGAGACATAATCTAAAAAATAAATCCAGAAATCACAATGTATGATTTTGTAACTATTTATTTGTATGATACAGCTGCAAATAAGTATTTGAACACCTGAGAAAGTCAATGTTAATATTTGGTACAGTAGCCTTTGTTTGCAATTACAGAGGTCAAACGTTGCCTGTAGTTTTTCACCAGGTTTGCACACACTGCAGGAGGGATTTTGGCCCACTCCTCCACACAGATCTTCTCTAGATCAGTCAGGTTTCTGGCCTGTCGCTGAGAAACACGGAATTTGAGCTCCTCAAAGATTCTCTATTGGGTTTAGGTCTGGAGACTGGCTAGGCCACGCCAGAACCTTGATATGCTTCTTACAGAGCCACTGCTTGGTTATCCTGGCTGTGTGCTTGGTCATTGTCATGTTGGAAGACCCAGCCTCGACCCATCTTCAATGCTCTAACTGAGGAAGGAGGTTGTTCCCAAAATCTCGCAATACATGGCCCCGGTCATCCTCTCCTTAATACAGTGCAGTCGCCCTGTCCCATGTGCAGAAAAACACCCCAAAGCATGATGCTACCACCCCATGCTTCACAGTAGGGATGGTGTTCTTGGGATGGTACTCATCATTCTTCTTCCTCCAAACACGTTTAGTGGAATTATGACCCAAAAGTTCTATTTTGGTCTCATCTGACCACATGACTTTCTCCCATGTCTCCTCTGGATCATCCAAATGGTCATTGGCAAACTTAAGACGTGCCTGGACATGTGCTGGTTTAAGCAGGGGAACCTTCCATGCAATGCATGATTTCAAACCATGACGTCTTAGTGTATTACCAACAGTAACCTTGGAAACGGTGGTCCCAGCTCTTTTCAGGTCATTGACCAGCTCCTCCCGTGTAGTTCTGTGCTGATTTCTCACCTTCCTTAGGATCATTGAGACCCCACGAGGTGAGATCTTGCATGGAGCCCCAGTCCGAGGAGATTGACAGTCATGTTTAGCTTCTTCCATTTTCTAATGATTGCTCCAACAGTGGACCTTTTTCACCAAGCTGCTTGGCAATTTCCCCGTAGCCCTTTCCAGCCTTGTGGAGGTGTACAATTTTGTCTCTAGTGTCTTTGGACAGCTCTTTGGTCTTGGCCATGTTAGTAGTTGGATTCTTACTGATTGTATGGGGTGGACAGGTGTCTTTATGCAGCTAACGACCTCAAACAGGTGCATCTAATTTAGGATAATAAATGTAGTGGAGGTGGACATTTTAAAGGCAGACTAACAGGTCTTTGAGGGTCAGAATTCTAGCTGATAGACAGGTGTTCAAATACTTATTTGCAGCTGTATCATACAAATAAATAGTTTAAAAATCATATATTGTGATTTCTGGATTTTTTTTTTAGATTATGTCTCTCACAGTGGACATGCAGCTACGATGACAATTTCAGACCCTTCCATGATTTCTAAGAGGGAGAACTTGCAAAATAGCAGAGTGTTCAAATACTTATTTTCCTCACTGTATATATAATTATTACATCAAGAACAATTAAATCATAAAGATTGTTCTAAAATCTTCTAAAATCTCCAAATCTTTTTATCCAAATCTTCCTTTTTGCTGAGTCAGTATTGTAGGAAGAATTTTGCCACGATTTGCCGCAATTATTTTATAACCATTTGATTTTTAAATCTAAGGCGAATGTGCAACATCTACATTTACAAATCGGGTAATTTGGAACAATAATAGTTAACGTATAGCATTTAAAATATTTCTTATTTGAATTGTTTGATTCTATTCAAAGAAGAATCGTCTAATAAGCAAATTCGTCTATGTGGCACGAGTTTGAGATAGTAACTAATTCCGAAACTCAACATCAGGTATTTCATATATTATGATGTACTTTAATGTATGATGAATGGTGTTACACAACATATTAAAGTACATGTATCCTACATATATAGAAACATTAGATAGTAAGTTAAAAAAACATGTTTTCCACGTTTGTACATTTACTTTATTATATATGTCTTAGGCAAACAGAACAAACAGGTGATTCTGAAGGAAGAGTACAGTAAGAGTGCAGTGGAGGTAAAGATGTAGTGAAAGCCAAGGAAAAGGCATATGAGGAGCTGTAGGAGAAGTGGGACAGTAAGGAAGGAGAAAAGGATTTGTAGCGATTAGCCAGGCAGAGGAACCGAGCTGGGAAGGATGTGCTGCAAGTTAGAGCAAAAAAGGATGGAGATGGAAATGTGTTAACTAGTTAGGAGAGTGTGTAAGGATTAGTAAGGAGGAAGTGAGAGCAGCGATTAAGAGGATGAAGAGTGGAAAGTCGGTTGGACCAGATGACAAACCAGTAGAAGCATGGAGATGTTTAGGAGAAATGCAGTGGAGTTTTTAACCAGGTTGTTTAACAAGATTCTGGAAGGTGAGAAGATGCCTGAGGAATGGAGGAGTGTGCTGGTACTGATCTTTAAGAATAAGGCAGACCTGCAGTAATTACAGGGGAATTAAGTTGATCAGTCACACCATGAAGTTATGGGAAAGAGTAGTGGAAGCCAGGCTGAGAGAAGAGGTGACCATCTGTGAGCAACAGTATGGTTTCATGCTGAAGAAGAGGCATTATTTGCTTTGAGAATGTTGATAGAGAAGTAAAGAGAAGGTCAGAAGGAGCTGCATTGTGTGTTTGTGGATTTAGAGAAAGCGTACGAGAGGGTGGAGAGAGGAGTTGTAGTATTGTATGAGGAAGTCTGGTGTGTCAGAGAAGTATGTGAGGGTGGTGCAGGACATGTATGAGGACAGTGTGAAGCAGTGAAGTGTACAGTAGGAATGACAGACTGGTTCAAGGTGGAGGTTGGACTGCATCAAGGATCGGCTCTGAGCTCTTTCCTTTTTGCAGTGGTGATGGACAGGTTGAAGGACAAGGTCGTACAGGAGTCTCCATATACTATGATGTTTGCGGATGATATTGTGATTTGTGGTGAGAGTAGTGAGCAGATGGAGAAGAGCCTCGAGAGGTGGAGGTACACGCTGGAGAGAAGGGGAATGAAAGTCAGTAGGAGAAAGACAGAGTAAATGTGTGGGAATGAGAGGGAGGGCAGTGGAGTGGTGCGGTTGCAGGGAGAAGAGGTGGAGAAGGTGGAGGAGTTCAGGTACCTGGGGTCAACATTGCAACGTAATGGAGAGTGTGTTAGAGAAGTGAAGAAAAGAGTGCAGGCAGGGTGGAGTGGGGGGAGAATGCTGAGGATGGAGCCGCCGGGAAAGAGGAAAAGAGAAGGACCAAGGAGGAAGTTTATTTATGTGGCAAGGGAAGACATGCAGGTGGTTGGTTTGAAAGTGGCAGATGTAGAGGACAAAGTAGTATGTAGATGATCTGCTATGGCGACCCCTAACAGGAGCAGCCGAAAGAAGACACTATAGCAGACATTGCCATGCTGGAACACGTTTGGGTTTCCAAGTTCAAGTGAATGACAAATTTTATTATACCGTATTATAAATGTTCTATACAATTGTATGCCTCCAACTTTGTGGTAACAGTTTGGAGAGGAACCAGATATGGCAGAAAAGGTCAGGTGTCCCAATACTTTTGGCAATGTAGTGTACATGAACTCTGTCTTTCATGAGCAGTTAGCACCCCCACCCCCACTCCAACAACACTATAAAGCATGCTCTACACACACTCTGCACTTATATGCAAGATGGCCGCCACAAGTATCATTGCTCAAACTTTGTGTAAACAGCAGGGGACGATGTACAAACTTTTATTTTCATGACTGTCATGTACAGATTCAGCTGAGTGCATGGGGGTATCAGTGGGCAGCTAGAGGAAAGCTTGAAGCTGAAAACTGGCTCCTGGAGGGTTTTTTTTGCAAGTCTTTTAAAGGATGAAAACAACCTGATTTTGCTCAACCGGCACTTTTCTATAGAATTTCAGGTTAGGGTTAAGTTTCTTTAGAAAAATTTTCTTCATATTACATGGTGGAATCGAATTCTGATTCGGACTCGTGTGAGTCAGCAGCCACGGCAGCAGATGTCATCTCCCATCACAGTCACTTAAAGTTGCTCTTCACACTCGAAGCTAATTGTGTCTCGTGTCAGTCATGCGTAAAGATGACACGCCACGGGTAAATAAAACGAAGGTGGTGCTAATTCGGAGCATGATGTTTTAATGAACGCTTTTATGGACATTATCCGTAGTTTTTTTTCTTGCCAGCCGAGCCAGACAGGCTGCCATGTGGGGTCCGGGAAACTGTTGCAGCACTGTTGCTAATACGGAGTAGCATGAGAAGTGCGCAGTGTGTGTGTGGTAACACACACTCGTGTACCAGTCATAATGCCATTACACACAATTTATCAATCTAACCAGGCTTATTTGCCTCTAATGCAGCTTTCGAAGTGTCTACTTCCTCCTTTCTTCTCCTCTCCTTCTGTCTGTCCATCTCAGCCTGCTTTATATTCATCCCTCTGTATTGTCTTTCTTCCGCACCGTTCCCTCTCTCTGCCTGCTTTATATGCGCCTCCGTGTTTTTCTTGCCCTCCCTCCATCTCGTCGTTTCATATTCATCTCCTTCTCTCAAGCCCTTCTCCTCTCTTTCACTGTGAGAGATTATTAATATTAATGCCTCTGTCTCTCCTTCTATCTCTCATGTCCTTTCACTTTCCATGTCTTTTTTTTCTTCCCTTCGATCTTATGCTTTCCTGTTCTCTCTCTCTCTTTCACCTTCTGTCCTTTCTCTTTTTTAGCTCTCATCCATTACCGTTGATCATTTCTTCCTCTCCCTGCAGCTGTGCATTCATCTATCAGTTTCGTAATCCTTCGCTCTCCATCGCTCATTTTTCCGCCAGGCTCCAACGCCTCCCCGTGTCACATCGGTTTGCATGTTGTGTCCGTTATGTGGACAGTCAGCATTAATAATGTCCTGGGTTTCACCACATGCCCTTATATAAGGTCACTGAGGTCGAAACAGCCCCGCAGTGGGAGTCTCTTTTCTCTGGTTTGCAGGGGGGATACGCTGAACAAGCCATCAGTCAAGTAAGCAGACGGTATCATCTCATGGCATTACCACGCCGTTAGCAGCAGTATTAGCTTAGTGGTTAATTCAATTCAATTCAATTCATTTTTATTTGTATAGCGCTTTTAACAATGAACATTGTCTCAAAGCAGCTTTACACAGATAATGTGGTGATTAATGCATTGGTCTTTGGATGTAAAGGTCATGAGTTCAAATACAAACCACAACAAGTTGTTATTCCTGGGCCCCTGAGCAAGGCCCTTTACCCCATAGCTGCTCAGTAGTATGAATGAGATTATTTGTAAGTCGCTCTGGTTAAGGGCATCATGTTGTAAATTCCCAGGAGGTGATTTCTATGAACAGCAGCTCTTTTTGTCATTTAAAGCTGCCACTCCTAGGCCCCTGAGCAAGGCCCTTACCCTCTCTGTCATTCAGATCAGGTCCATAGTAATGACCCATTTTGGACTCTGTGGCTGGTCAGGTACCTCAGACATGCCACCTGTATGGGTTCAAACCATGTTGTTGGTTGATGCGATCTTTTCAGTAAGGAGATGTTTGTTTTATGGAAGGAGTCTCCAGTGTAAGTGCTTTGCACAGTCAGAGGTCACAGCTTCCTGGCATCTTCAGAAGAGACGGGGTTTACAGTAACAAGCTGCATGATGGATCGAGTGTTTATACCTGCTATAGTTGAAGCTGATAGCTTAGTAGTTAAGGCATTTGGCTCTGAAGGTCATGAGTTTAAATCCCTGCCACACCAAGATGCCACTCCTGGGCCCCTGAGCAAGGCTCTTAATCCCATAGCTGCTCAACTGTATGAATGAGATACATGTAAGTTGCTCTGGATGAGGGCCTATATCAAATGCCATAAATGTATATGTAAGGGGAAACAGAAACTTGTTTCAAGGATGTTCCACCATGTATCTGTACATAGTTAGAAATATGATGTGTCTTTCAATAATAAATTAGATTTATGTAAAGATTCTGGGTAAATTGCTATCGTGTGAGAAATGAAATGCTTTGGGACATGTTATTATAGAATAATAATAAGTTACCCCATTTTAGCACATCATCCCACTGCTGTACCGTCGTGTCGTATTCGTTATTTAACTGTCAGGGATTAGAAATCCCGTCCTGCCCCTCGTGCCCTCAACTGGCAAAGAGTTTCATTTACTTGTAAAGACCTGTGACTTACAAGCATTCGTGGGTTTGTTATTTTATTTTGTTTAACACCTACGCATACAGATAATATGGGTGTGGAAAATCATAATGGAGTATAAAACGATCCATAATGAGGCGTATTTTCTCCAGGGATTGCTTAGGAAAAAAATAGTCGAGAGAGACTCCAGTACCTCAACAAAGAGCAAATTTTCATTGCTCTGGAGAATCATGCATGGTTGCTGTGTAATTATTTTTGAATACACTTTATACACTTCATAGTAATTAGGGAGGCATTTAAAACAGGATTTATAGCTTTGTTTTGACCTTCTCGCCACTTCATGACTTCTCTTTTTTTTCCCATCTTTTTTCTTACAGTGATTCCACTCAGAAAGGCTTCTGGAATCCGCGGAGGACCTGCGAAGACTAAGGAGATACATTGTGTGCACGAGTCGATCGTGTGTGAAACTGAAACCTAAGGAGGGACAAACAGGAGACGGTTGAGTAGTTCATTCAGCTAAGGAGGACCAAAAAGAAAAGAAAAACAATGTTTAACTGAAGTGAAATCGCAGGAAAAGCCACTCTTTGTGGTGGAATTCCGAAACGGATATTTATCTTCTGGAATAAGTTTAATACATACACTTTACGCTTGGAATACAGGAAGGTCATGACCCAGATGCCATGCGGATCACCACGGTGACCGGCCTTCCTAACCCCGCCCCCTTCTTTTTCCTATTGGCCCAGCTGCTGTTTTGGCTCCTCCTCCTGGGCCAAGACTTTGCCGGAGCCACGTCGACCTGCCCGACACCTTGCAGCTGCTCCAATCAGGCAAGCCGGGTCATCTGTACGAGACGAAACCTGGACGAGGTTCCTGAAAATATATCCAACAACACGCGATACCTCAACTTACAGGAGAACTCGATACAGGTAAATATATTGTGATGATAAATATCGATCTGATCACCTACTTACAGAGCTGCAGTGTTTGCTCGCTCGATTGCGTGTTTGCTGCTTGTCTATCAACGTTTTTGCAGGTTTAATTACTGCAGCAGCGAGAGCTGGTAACCTGAGCGTTGCTCAAACTGCGAGAAGAAGGCCGTGTAAGCATCTTTCTCCTGACTGCTCAGACAGAAAGCAAATAAAAATAATTACCATTATACCCCCACCACCCCTCAGAGCCGTTTGACTTTCAATGCTGAATCAGGTGTTGCAAAGCGACCCAATTTGAACACCAGGGTCTGAGGATTCAGGACTTGGAAATTTTAGATGATTCTTTGCAGTTTTGTGAGAGAAAACAAGAAACATTTAAAAAAATACAATATTAGTAATAATAATAAGCAGTAGAAGTAGAATAAAACCATTTGTCATGTCTACCTGTTAGCATAAAAAGATTTGATTTGTTGTATCCCAGAGCCCCATTTGAAATGATTAAAAATCTAAAAATGTTTCAGCACCTGAGGGCATCCTAGATATTTTCTCTTTTGGCTTCTTTTCCTCTCGCCGCCGTGTTACCCAGAGATTAAAGATTTGACAGGTTTTCTCAGTTCTCTTGAACGCCCCCAGCCCACAGGGTTTCACACTCTCCCTTTTTGCTCCACTCCTTCCTTGTTCTTCATATAGAGCGGGTGATGGCAATGAGCCAGAAGAAGCCTTTCGCTTTCTTCCAAAGGGCTTCGGCTAAGGCTGCCGCTAATGTGCCAGTTCTCTCCGAGTCCCGAATGTGTGAAATTGCGATGGAGCTTGAAACCCTTCATCAAGTGTGGAGTGGGATTTTGGCCACATCTAAATAGATACGCCTCGGTCCTGCTTTGTGCTTTATTAAAGATAGTTCTCCGTACATTTGTTTTACACGTGCTATCAGCAAGCACCCGTGAGGTGTTTGTAAGGTTTTTATAAGGTGCTACTATCAAACAGATGAGCGCTAGTTCACTTCTAGTTGTAGCATTTGCTTTTGAGAGCACGGCAAATATAGAACAAAAAAAATGAAGGTTTGAAACTCAAGGTTTCTTTTTTTAAAACACTGGCTTCTGCTTAATAATTATTCAGGGACTGTATTTTATGTTTGCATCTTCTAGTGCACCGTTTGTCTAAATATTTCATGAGAAGTAGACGGGCAAATCAAATCCAGACACAACTGCACTAATGATGCTGAAATGTAACCTGCATTGTAATATCAAACCTCTGACAGTTTCGTTATTATGTCAATATATAATGTAACAGTCACACTATACAGACTGTCCAGTTCATTAAAGCAAAAGGCTAAACCTGATCTTCTTTCATTCAGGTGATAAGATCAGATACCTTCAAGCATTTGCGACACTTGGAGATCCTCCAGCTTTCCAAGAACCAGATTCGTCAAATTGAAGTTGGTGCGTTCAATGGCCTCCCAAACCTCAACACTTTGGAACTGTTTGACAACCGTCTCACGCTGGTGCCATCACAAGCGTTCGAGTATCTCAGCAAGCTTCGGGAGCTCTGGCTTCGAAACAACCCCATCGAGACTTTGCCAGGCTATGCCTTCCACCGCGTGCCCTCCCTTCGTCGTCTCGATCTGGGTGAGCTCAAAAAGCTGGACTACATTTCAGATGCTGCCTTTGTCGGCCTTGTCAATCTGCGCTACCTTAACCTGGGCATGTGTGGTCTTAAGGACATCCCCAACCTGACACCTCTGATCCGGTTGGAGGAGCTGGAGCTGTCTGGAAATAAGCTGGAAATCATAAGACCTGGATCATTCCAAGGCCTGGAGTCTTTGCGCAAACTGTGGCTTATGCACTCCCAGATGTCTGTCATAGAACGCAATGCATTTGACGACCTCAAGAGTCTGGAGGAGTTGAATCTTTCCCACAATTCTCTGCATTCGCTGCCCCATGACCTCTTTACCCCACTGCAAAAGCTAGAGAGAGTACACCTCAACCACAATCCTTGGGTGTGTAATTGCGATGTACTTTGGCTTAGCTGGTGGCTGAAAGAAACCGTACCAAGTAACACGACTTGCTGTGCTCGGTGCCATGCACCACCCTACCTGAAGGGCAAGTACATTGGAGAGCTGGACCAAAGCCACTTCACGTGCTACGCCCCTGTTATCGTTGAGCCACCCACTGACCTCAACGTGACTGAAGGCATGGCTGCAGAACTCAAGTGCCGTACTGGAACCTCCATGACGTCTGTGAACTGGATTACACCCAATGGAACCCTGATGACTCATGGATCATACCGAGTCCGGATCTCTGTGCTACACGATGGAACTCTGAATTTTACTAATGTCACCTTGCGAGACACTGGTCAGTACACCTGCATGGTGACCAACTCAGCTGGCAATACCACAGCAACTGCTGTTTTGAATGTCACTGCTGCAGACACCAGTGTCAATTACACTTACTTTTCCACCGTCACTGTTGAAACTGTAGAATCCACTGGAGAAGAGGACTCAGCCCTACGTTCCATTAACGAGACTATTATTCACATCCCTGGTCCTACACCTTCTGGACACCTCTGGCATGATGGCATCCCAACAACAGCTTCCTCGCTATCAGTTTTTGAATCTTCATCTTCTCCGCGAGCAACCAAACCTACGTTTACTGTTGCGGTCTCTGAGCCAAGCTACCCCACAGGTCTAGATGATGTAATGAAGACTACCAAGATCATTATTGGCTGCTTTGTCGCCATCACCTTTATGGCAGCTGTCATGTTGGTGGTCTTCTACAAGCTGAGAAAGCAGCACCAGTTGCACAAGCACCACGGACCAGCAAGAGCCATCGAAATTATCAACATGGAGGACGAGATCAACGCTAGTGCCAGCGTCCGTGGAAGCGGGATCTCTGGTGGTTCCACCTTGCCCCAGGCCGGATCCAGTGGAGGAGGCCAGAGCTTGCGGCTGCATCACCCGGAGATTGTCAACCTCCCCAACTTGGCTCGGTCGGACCACCTTAACCACTACTACAAGCCCCACCACTTCAACAACAACATGATGAGCTTGGGGCTCTCCGGAGGCTCTGGGATTGGCCTCAACAACAACAACAACCCCTGTTCCCAAGCCCAACCCACACAAATTTCCTGTTCCCAGGTTCCTGTCTCAGTGAGCTCCATTCCATCCTCAATGCCTCTGCCTACCCTCGGCATCCACGGATCCCTGAAAGGCCTAATGGGGAAGGGGCAGAACCCTCAAATCGAGCCTTTACTCTTCAAGAGTGGCTCCAAAGAGAATGTCCAAGAGACTCAGATCTGAGAAAGAGAGAGAGGGTGAGAGAGAGAGAGAGAAATGGGAGAGAGAGCGATTAAACACGGGAGGGAAAAATAGTAAGATGCCATGAGTGAGACAGAAACAGATGAAGTGTACTGGCTGTTCAGCCCCTGTGGGTTTGTTGTTCTCAGGAGTAACGAGCGAGGTAGACCCAGCATTGTATGACATATTACCTACACAAGAAAAAGACGTTGCTGTAAACCACTACACCGCAATGCTAGAGACAAAGCGAGCAAAGGGAGGGGAGGGGAGGAGAGGCAGGGAGGGGAGGAGGGTGAAAAAAAAGAAAGAAAGACAGATGCCGCAGCATTTAGATTAACGCTTACCCAACCGACACTCAGTCCAATTCGACGTGAAAACGATACCATCAGCAGAACAGATGCACTCACGCGTCGAATACGCGATCAGCTATTACGTGCCAAACTCGCACAGATACGTGCCAAAGTGAAATTTTTGTGCATTTGCATTAAAAAAAATGCGTTTTTCCAAACGCTATCTGGCTGAAAAGTGTAAAGAACAATACGTCTGAAACATCGGCATGAATAGCCTCAGCGGAGACGAGAAAACAACACCACACACACACACAGTATGCAGTAAATGAGAAGTTTATAGAAATCAGAGAGTAACAAGAGTTTTTTCTACACGTGTTTCAGACATGCAGATGTGTTCTAAACATGTATATACAACACAAGCAGCCGAAAGCATCGTTTTGAAAGTCAGCGTAGGGAAAAGACAACAGCAGGGAAAAGACAACCCCAGGCCCAAGAGGTTTGCAGTAGCATTCAGGGTGGATGGAACAGACAGACCAGCACTGTGTCGAGGGCTTGTGTTTTTTCTTTTTTTGTGTATTTTTTTTTCTTTTCGAAGGTCTCCGCCATATTCTCGCTTTCTCTATCCTCTATCCTGCTTAACACCTCCAGTGGAAGGAAAAGAAAGAGAGAGCATCCTTTGGTTTGGTTTTTTTTTTCTTCCTGAATTAACCTAAAGGGCAAAAAGACAAATACCGAAAAATCTGGAAACAAAAAAAAAAAAAGAAAAGAAACTGTGAAACGACACATGATATATAAATATATTTTCATTCAGAGAAATAAATTATGAAGAATCTTGACATTTTTTTGTCGTTTTCTGACCGAAAGCCACGTCTTTGGATAGATCACTCGGCCGCACTGCGCCGTCCTTCAGCGTCCTCACAAACGGTCGCAAAAAAAAAACAAGCGGCCAAACAACTGGATTTTTCAGGAGATCCTGGAAGTTTTGTGTTTTTCCTTTTTTTTTTTTTAGTCCCTTCTTCCCTTTTTCCCTTTTCTTGTTGCATTTTACTAACAGGGTTACCAGTGACATGTCACTTTTCGTTTATCATTACGGTGAAATGAATCCCGGGTTCTTGTTGACAGTATGAACATTTCAGTGTATGACATTGAATTTAAATCCAATTGTATGTACTGAGAAGGAGAGCAGGAGGCGGGCAGAAGGTGGGCAGGAGGCGGGCAAAAGGTGGGCAGGAGGCGGGTAATTGAGAAGGTAGGGAGGAGCAGGTGGGGGGAGGCAGGGATTATGGGGAAGGTGGGAAGGAAAGTGGCGAAGGAGGGGTTGGAGATGGGCATTTAAAATTTCTAATCACCAACTATGCTAATCATGAGGAAAACACAGTAATAGGTTATGTAACTAAAGCAAAATGTGAATTTTTATCTAATTGCTGCTATATACAGAGAGAAAGAAGGAAAGAGAGAGTAAAATTTTATGACATTTTGTCCCTCTAAATATATTATTATTAAAGATGTGAATACGATTTTATGTCTATCACAAATATTATTATTATTATTATTATTATTATTATTATTATTATTATTATTATTATTACAATAACAGGAAATATGCCGACATGTCAGCTTTTTTTCTTTTTTCTTTTTCTTTTTTTTGGGGGGGGAATTTTTTATTTCCTTTTGTATCCAGAGGTGATGTTTGTATTTCATCGTGCTAGTCGTAATTGTCACCACGAGCGGATGAAAACTTATTCCAGGTGGAATAAAATTAAAAATAAATAAATAATAAACACACAAACGAACACAACACCATCTTCATCAAACGGGGAAAAAATATTCATGACCTCAACCAGAAGCCTGAGTATATACACACACACACACACACACACACACACACCCAGGTGTGACTGAACAGAAAAACCAGGCTCTGGTGTTAACGCTAAAGTTAGCATTAACGTTAGCGGTGGATATAAACGACGATCCTCGGACATGGACTCGGACGCGTTTCTCATTCTCGCATTAAAGACTTGTAACGCCTAAAGACTTTTACAGAAAGAAAAAAATATTGGTAAGAGATGGGAAAAGAGTCTGGAAAGATTTTTTTTAATGGAACAAAAGGACAAAATATCAGAAAATATAGAAATATAGAGTTCTTTTAAAAAGAAAATACAGACCTATTATGATGTGTCTTTCATGATTTGTTTTTATCTGTTTTATTTTTTCCTTTTTTTTCCTTCTTTTTTTAGACTGAGTGTTATCTTAATTGTAATATTGTTATTGTTATTATGATTAGCAAACTCGTTATTCTGAGAAATATTCTGTTTAGCGGAATTAAAAAGAAATATGGCACACGAAACATGGGAAACGTAACGAACCTTGGTGGCTGCTGCTGTTTCATTTGCGTTTATTTCATTATTATTGTGTTGTTTGTTTATTTATTTATTTATGGCCTACGAGGTGAATCGAGAGCGTATGGATTCTGAGGAAAAGACGGCGGTGTCCTTCTTCTGCGGACGCCTGGAGGGACGACGTTCTTGGAACGACACCTATTAGCGGTGCAGAGAAGCTGCAGCATGTCAGCATCCTGTTGCCATAGCAACGCGCCTCCGATATATAATTGATGCCGAACCGCATCAAAGCTGCCGGACCATCTTCACTGGTCCATTTGCTGGTGTATCTGAAGATCCTTCAACCTGAAAAACACACATACACACACACACACATCCTCGCTCTGGCCCCAGCATCTTTGCTCGTTCCCACGGCGACGTTTCCTTGGCAACTGTTACCTCTGCAACGGTCACCAGCACCGTGTTCATGCAGGTCTCTGATGCAAATGTGAGGACAGAAAGCGTTTCTCGAAGGTGTAACACGCACACACACACACACACACACACAGGTGTTTTTTATGCATGACACACACCAGGTTGTTGGCATTCATGACTCTCATATGGTCGTAACACAGCGCTGATCTTCTGTATGCTGGACGATGGACGATTATTTCTGCACCGAGAACATGCACTGCACCTGTACTCTGATTTACACGTGTGTGTGTGGGTGTGTGTGCACGTGTGCATGAATTTTCCATTAACTAGCTTTCTCTCTCTTGTATAGAAGAAGGTGTGGCCTGTGTGGGAATTATATTAAAGGAGGCGTGGCGAGTAGGCCTGTATATAGATCAGTGATATTGAAGGAGGTGTGGCTTCTAAATAGATCAATATATTAAAGGAGGCGTGGTCTGTATATAGATAAGTGATATTGAATGAGGCGTGGCCTATATATTGATTATGAATATTAAAGAAGGTGTGGCCTGTATATCGAACAGATATTGAAACAGGCGTAGCCTGTATATTGATTATGAATTTTAAAGGAGGCGTGGCCTGTATATAGATCAGTGATATTGAAGAAGGTGTGGCCTGTATATTGATTATAAATATTGAATTAGGTGTGACCTGTATATTAATTATGTATATGCAAGGAGGCATGGCCTGTGATTATGAATATTGAAGAATTTGTGACCTGTATATCGATTATACATTTTAAAGGAGGCAAGGCCTGTGAATTATGAATATTAAAAAAGGCGAGGCCTGTATGTTGATTATGAATATTGAAGGGGGTGTAGCCTGTGATTATGAATATTGAAGAAGGCAGGGCCTGTATATTGATTATAGATATTGAAGTAAGCGTGGCCTCTATATTAATTATGAATATCAAAGGAGATGTGGCCTGTGATTATAAATATTAAACAAGGTGTGGCCTGAATATTGATTATGGATATTGAAGCAGGCGAGGTCTGTATACTGATTATAAATATTGATGGAGGCGTGGCCTCAGACAGATCAAGGTTAAACTGGTTAATTTATATATACACGTGTGTGTGTGTGTGTGTGTGTGTGTGTGTGTGTGTGTAAATCGTTCTCTATGAAACTTCATAAACTGTGAACTGTCTCCGTCTCTGTGCCTCGTAGCACTGCAGTGTCTGAGTCACGAAGGGAAAAACACACCACACAGCACCAGCAGTCCTCAGCTCTCCTCTAACACACACACACACACACACATATATATATTCAGTGAGCAGAGCCCCAGCCTGCTTAAGGCTGATGAGGGTTTATGCAAAGAGTTACACAGAAAACGTGTGTGGTTTTGTGTGTGTGTGTGTGTGTGTGTGTGTGTGTGTGTGTGTGTGTGTGTGTGTGGTGTTCCAGGTCTTAAAGGATTTATATTCTGTATTGAAATTGTCAGTGTGCTCGCTTTCACAGCGCTAACACTGGAGACTCCTTACTTACTGGTTTCCTTTGCTATATCGAAGGCCACGTGTTAATCTGTTTACATGTAAAGCGTGACACATGCATGTCTCTGAGAACGAGCTGTTGCTATAGAAACAAGCATGTTCATATAAACCTGTCATATCTCAGCATGACACCTTCTGACCAATCAAAATTCAACTGTGTGTGTGTGTGTGTGTGTGTGTGTGTGTGTGTGTGTGTGAATTCTGTCTATGATTTAAGTATTTTAGTTCTTTTTATTTTCTTGTCTGCCACATTCACTTGTCAGAGAGAGAGAGTGTGTGTGTGTGTGTGTGTGTGTGTGTGTGTGTGTGTGAATTCTGTCTATGATTTAAGTATTTTAGTTCTTTTATTTTCTTGTCTGCCACATTCACTTGTCAGAGAGAGTGTGTGTGTGTGTGTGTGTGTGTGTGTGTGTGTGTGTGTGTATGTGTATGTGTGTGTGTGTATATGTGTATATGTGTGTATATATATGTGTGTGTGTGTGTGTGTGTGTGTGTGTGTGTGTATGTGTCAGGAGGAAACCTGAGAGTGTGAGGGAGGAGCCGAGCATCCATTTTAAACCCATCAGTTTCTTCAGTATACGGATGGTTATTCCTCACGGGGGCGTGTTCCAATTCAAGCCCAGTTCACTATATAGTGCTCTATTTTTGGAGACATCTGGCAATCTTAAAGCAATCCCATGATGCACTGCGGTGTATATATAGTCTCTGAGTGAGACGCGCAATGCTGTGATGGACATAAGGAGGAAGATACCTATGCTGCATGTGCAATGATGTTCATGTGGCCTAGAAACAGAACAGAATTTGGTTTGGGACGTGGCCACAGTCTTGTCAGATGGACTGTGATGGACATTCGGTGTCCTACATAGTAATTAAGGGGTCAATTCTGACTCTGCTGCACAGGACTGAGGATCTGCATAGTGAATAGGATGTGGTTTTGGACACATCCCTAGTGGAGTGATCATGCTGTGATTTGGAACACATCCACAGTGAACTTATATTAATGCAGGAAGGGACATGTCCACAGTGTATTAAATGTGATTTGGGACACATCCACAGTGGATTGCTGTTAAATTGATTTGGGACACTGCCACTGTGGGCTTGTATAATGTGATCAGGGACACGTCCACAGTGGATTGATTATGGTGTAATCTGGTACATGTCCACAGTGTACTGAATGAGATTTGGGACATGTCCAGAGTGGATTGCTGTGCATATGATTTGGGACACATCCATTGCTGTTGAAGTGATTTGGGACAGGTCCACAGTGGACTCATGTTAATGTGATTTGGGACATGTCCACAGTGGACTGCTCATGGTGTAATCTGGGACATGTCCACAGTGGGCTGTGATTTAGGACATGTCAACAGTGGACTGACATTTATGCGATTTGGCACATGTCCACAGTGAACTTATATTAATGCAATAAGGGACACGTCCACAGTGTAGTGAATGTAAAGACATTTGGGACACATCCACGCTGTGCTGAACATGCTGCAGTTTGAAACACGACCACATTGGGCTGTTTATAATGGGATTTAGGACACGTCCACAGTGTATTAAATGTGATCAGGGACACTTCCACAGTGGATTGATTATGGTGTTATCTGGGACACGTCCACAGTGTACTGAATGTGATTTGGGACATGTAAACAGTGGACTGACATTTATGTGATTTGGAACACGCCCACAGTGGACTGGCATCAATGTGATTTGACACATCCACAGTAAATACAGTGTGGATTGGGACACGCCCAGGGATGGGATGTGGGATTAGAATCTTTGTTATATTTTCTATGTAGTGAATAGAAAGTAATTTGGGACACAACCACAGTGAGCTAATTTTGGTGTAATTTGGGACACATCCACTTTATACTGATGATGAAATGCTAAAAGATGATGTGATTTTGTTACGTGTATAGTGGACAGAGTGTGAATTGGGACACAGGTATAATAGTCAGACGTTCCCTGGATGGAGATTTTGTTGCCTGGTCAGCAGAGGTGATTAAATTGGTGTGATTTGGGACACGTCCACAGTGTTTGTGTTGTCACTATAACAGTGATGAACAAACCCTGTTTTTTTAATGTGCTACTTTGCTTTTCTTAAATGTAGGGAATAGGGAGCAGGGTGACATTTTGAACAAGACACCAGGTCATGCAGTAATGTGTCCTCCTTCCTGTCCTCTGATTGGTCCTGCGCCGTCCTCAGGCGCTGACGGGGAAATCTAGGACAGCTCTCGCTTTCAGGGATGAAAAGTAGGGGAAGAGAGAAAAGTGTCGTTCCAGCAGTTTCTCTGAGGGCTCGTTCTTCTCCGCCGTTTGAGCTTTGGCTGGAGATTAATGAACGGTGAAAGCGTGATGTCAGAATTAAGCTCCTGAGCTGAGCTCCAGGTGAAGGAAAAAAGCAATGAACTTTTCAGCTCCATAAGTGTTTTAAATTCTGCTAACAAGGACGAAGCCGAGGGCCAGATGATTCGATCACTTCTGTGTTCGCTCGCTAAACTCGAGGGCTGATGCAGGATGTTGCGTTTGTTGAGAATTGGAGAAGGTGTTTCTTACATATGTTGTAATGACGTCATTTAAACCGGCCAATCACAGATACAGTGGTGTAAAAAAGTGTTTGCCCCCTTCCTGGTTTCTTTTTTTTTGCATGTTTGTCACACTTTAATGTTTCAGATCATCAAACTAATTTTAATATTGGGGGAAAACAAAATCCAAAACTACATGGCCCTGTGTGAAAGTGTTTGCCCCCTGTTAAAACTGTGACTGCCACACCTGTTCACCATCAAGTAATCTCTTAAATAGGACCTGCCTGACAAAGTGAAGTCGACCAAAAGATCCTCAAAAGCTAGACATCATGCTGAAATCCAAATAAATTTAGAAACAAATGAGAAAGAAAGTAAATGAGATCCATCAGTCTGAAAAAGGTTATAAAGTCGTTTCTAAGGTTCTGGGACTCCAGTTAGCCACAGTGAGAGCCGTTATTCACAAAAACATTAAACAGTGGAGAACCTTCCCAGGAGTGGACCAAAATTACCACAAAAGCACAGTGACGACTCATCCAAGACCCCACAACATCATCCAAAGAACTGCAGCCTCACTCGCCTCAGTGAAGGTCAGTGTTCATGACATGGCAGAGTTTCAAGACCATAACAAAAAAAGAACATAAAAGCTTGTCTCAGTTTTGCCAGAAAACATCTTGATGATCTCCAAGACTTTTGGGAAAATACTCTGTTGACTGATGAGACAAAAGTTGAAATTTTTGGAAGGTGTGTGTCTCATTACGTCTGGTGTAAAAGTAACACCACATTTCAGAAAAAAAACATCATACCAACAGTGAAATATGGTGGTGGTAGTGTGATGGTCTGGGGCTGTTTTGGTGCTTCAGGACCTGGAAGACTTGCTGTGATAAACGGAATCATGAATTCTGCTGTTTACCAAAAAATCCTGAAGGAGAATCTCCAGCCATCTGTTTGTGACCTCAAGCTGAACGAACTTGGGTTCTGCAGCACAACAATGATCCAAAACACACCAGCAAGTCCACCTCTGAATGGCTGAAGAAAAACAAAATGAAGACTTTGGAGTGGCCTAGTCAAGTTGAACTAATCTCATACAAGGTTATATGATGGTATCAAAAAGTTCTGAGTCTCGCTCTGTTAACAAGAAAGTGCTTTATTTATCACCCTTAAAAAAGCCCTCTTGCACAGCAATACAGCACCCCCAGTGTTCTTCTGAAACATGTCCTGGAAGTCTTCTTTTCAAAGCGTGTGTCAAGCACCTTTTGCGATTAGTGCCAGATCTCCGCAACGGTGCCAAAACGGTGACCTTTGAGCTTCATCTTCGGAAAAAGGGGGCGAAGTCCCAAATCTGATGACTAGAGTGGGTGCGGAAGTGAGATCGTGTGGATTGTTCCCCTACGATCATCATGCACGTGTTGCTGAACGTTTTTTGACATTTTCAGGGGTCGAGCACATTGAAGGTCTTCCTGATCTCTGGTCGTCTTCCAGCGATGTTTTTTCCGCTCTCGAACGACTTGTTGCAGGGTCTCCGTATGTCAAACGTACGGCACGTCAAACATCTCAGTGGCAGATTTGTCCAGTTTCATGCAGAATTTTACATTTGCTCTTTGTTCCAACTTGCTGTCGCACGTGGGTCAGAATATCACCAGTTACACCATTAGTCTTGAAACTTTTATAAACCACCTTGTCGTGTTCAGGTTGGTGCTGTTCTTATTATGATCCTGTGAGAAGTTAGCGGTTCTGGATCACACACTCTTATGTCATGTTGTTGTTATGGTTGTTGTTCACGTTGTGGAGTTTAAAAGAATGCAAATCGTCTTTTCTCACTCAGCAGGGGACGGAGCGAAGGATTAAAGCACCGCCGCATCGCACCATCTTCATAGGCATTGTGGGAAACGTTACAAAAAAATTCAGATAAAATGTAAGCAGGTTATGATAGAACTTTCTTCTTGATTTTCTGAATTGTGTGCACTCAGATCAGCTCGGATTTCTCCGGTTCCTCTGCTGACACTCAGATGATGGAAGGTCGTTTCTTTACTCTTCCGGCTTGTTAATGAATCGATGAGACCATACCGAGTGTGAAAGGAGATGCGCAAGTGAGTCTCTGAGGAAATTACTCCAGCTCGTGCCCCGCCCAACACACACACACACACACACACACACACACACACACACACACACTCCTTCACTCAAATCATCTCTGATTTACAGTCTAGACTTTCTGTAACACACCAGACGGGTAAAAATTCCTTCATGTTTGATCGTTAGCATTTCATTACTCTGATCCAAATTTACCTTCTACAGTTACATCTAAAAATACTATCTTATGTTCGTGTAGATGTTTTTGGAGATGAAGGTGTTGGAGATGTTGGTTTAAATCCCAGAATACCATAAATGTAAGTGTGTGTGTGTGTGTGTGTGTGTGTGTATACACTGCTCAAAAAAATAAAGGGAACACTTAAACAACACATCCTAGATCTGAATGAATGAAATATTCTTATTAAATACTTTATTCTTTACATTGTCAAATGTGCTGACAACACAATCACACAAAAATGATCAATGAAAATCAAATTTATTAACCCATGGAGGTCTGGATTTGGAGTCACACTCAAAATTGAAGTGGAAAAACACACTACAGGCTGATCCAACTTTGATGTAATGTCCTTAAAACCAGTCAAAATGTTTCTCAGTAGTGTGTGTGGCCTCCACGTGCCTGTATGACCTCCCTACAACGCCTAGGCATGCTCCGGATGAGGTGGCGGATGGTCTCCTGAGGGATCTCCTCCCAGACCTGGACTAAAGCATCCGCCAACTCCTGCACAGTCTGTGGTGCAACGTGGCGTTGGTGGATGGAGCGAGACATGATGTCCCACATGTGCTCAATTGGATTCAGGTCTTGGGAACAGGCGGACCAGTCCACAGCATCAGTGCCTTCATCTTGCAGGAACTGCTGACACACTCCAGCCACATGAGGTCTAGCATTGTCTTGCATTAGGAGGAACCCAGGGCCAACCGCACCGGCAAATGGTCTCACAAGGGGTCTGAGGATCTCATCTCGGTACCTAATGACAGTCTGGCGAGCACATGGAGGGCTGTGCGGCCCTCTAAAGAAATGTCACCCCACACCATTACTGACCCACTGCCAAACCGGTCATGCTGGAGGATGTTGCAGGCAGCAGATCGTTCTCCAATGCATCTCCAGACTCCAGTCACATCTGTCACGTGCTCAGTGTGAACCTGCTTTCATCTGTGAAGAGCACAGGGTGCCAGTGGCGAATTTGCCAATCTTGGTGTTCTCTGGCAAATGCCAAACGTCCTGCACAGTGTTGGGCTGTAAGCACAACCCCCACCTGTGGACGTCGGGCCCTCATACCACCCTCATGGAGTCTGTTTCTGACTGTTTGTGCAGACACATGCACATTTGTGGCCTGCTGGAGGTCATTTTGCAGGGCTCTGGCAGTGCTCCTCCTGTTCCTCTTTGCACAAAGGCGGAGGTAGCAGTCCTGCTGCTGGGTTGTTGCCCTCCTACGGCCTCCTCCATGTCTCCTGATGTACCGGCCTGTCTCCTGGTAGCACCTCCATGCTCTGGACACTACGCTGACAGACACAGCAAAACTTTTTGCCACAGCTCGCATTGATGTGCCATCCAGGATGAGCTGCACTACCTGAGCCACTTGTGTGGGTTGTAGACTCTGTGTCATTCTACCACTAGAGTGAAAGCAGCGCCAGCATTCAAAAGTGACCAAAACATCAGCCAGAAAGCATCGGAACTGAGAAGTGGTCTGTGGTCACCACCTGCAGAACCACTCCTTTACTGGGGGTCTTGCTAATTGCCTATAATTTCCACTTGTTGTCTATTCCATTTGCACAACAGCAGGTGAAATTGATTGTCAATCAGTGTTGCTTCCTAAGTGGGCAGTTTGATTTTACAGAAGGGTGATTGACTTGGAGTTACATTGTGTTGTTTAAGTTTTCCCTTTATTTTTTTGAGCAGTATTTTATTTATATATATATATATATATATATATATATATATATATATATATATATATATATATATATATATTGTGTGTGTGTGTGTGTGTGTGTGTGTGTGTGTGTGTGTTCATTTCTTTTTGTTGATTCATTTTTCAGAAGCAGCTTTAGTTTAGGAGTTGGGAGTTGAGTTTCATTAAGCGCCACCTATATATATTCAGCATTGAAGAAAATGATAATCACATGGTTTAATGGATATTTAAGGTATTATCGAAAAAAAAAAAAAAAAGAGCACAAAAACATTTTTAATTAAAAAAAAAAATATTGCAACAGACAAAAACCAAAATGATGACGTCCTCCTGCGAAGGTCAAAAATATTCACTAAATGTTAAACCTGACAAACAAAATAAAATAAAAAAACATAATAAATAAATACTAGTCTTTTAATTATAATCACTGTTTTCTACCTGCCGTGCAATGTTCATGCATCCAGTGGTCAAAAACAGGAACTGCAACAGGTGTTAAGAGGTCCATAGCTGCCCACTGTGCTCAGAATTTTAGTCCCCGGTTTGCCAGGGATGCGTTTTTCACACCATGACCACAGTTTATAGTATTTGAGAAATGAAATGTAATAAATATCCAACAAGGTGAAACTGTGAGTGCAGACTGTCCAATATCTGTGTCTATGATTCACACAAACATTTCTATTCTAAGACAACTTACACAACTGATCAAAAGAGGATAAAAAGTGTGTTTTAGAAATGGTATGTAAGTCTGTCCAGAAATGTGTGACCTCGATTTCTACACAGAAGCTAAGAAAATAAATTAATTAATTCCATTCATAATAATAATAATAATAATAATAATAATAATAATAATAATAATAATAAGCCCTTATATAGTGCCCAACTTTATTCCCAACAACTTTTACTCACTTGTATGGGATGCATTTGATTAAATCTGGCAACCCAGGAAATGAAATTCTCTTTTTAAAATAAAAACTTTAAAATAATAATTATTCCTTAAAAGAAAACTTATAAATAAACCCATTTGTAGGATTGGGGGTGGATTCACAGATTACGTGACAGATTACAATTATATTAAACGGATTATCGGAATTACAAATAAACGACTACATTACTGATGGTTTAGGGGACACACTTGTCTCTTTCTTTTCCCAGTTACTGGTTAAAATTGCTTTTATTTCGGACCATTAATGATTAACACTCGTTTCCAGCAAACGGTCTGTCAACAGGCCCTGATGCAAAAATTAATCAACAATTTATTATTTGTTTGTTTCAGCACCAAACTGTTAATTTTATATAAATCCATATTATCCGTTGTCTTTTTAATTTTTTTGTATTTTTATTTTATTTTAATTATTTTATTTCATTATTGGGTTTTTCTCTTTAATTTTATTGGTTTTTATTTATTTTATTTTACTTTTTACTTTTTACTTTTTGTTTCATGTAAAATTATTTAGCATTCACACTGCTGTTTAACCACACGGTTGAAAATGACAGGTTGAAAATTAAACATTTGGCATCGTGGTGTGTGTGTGTGTGTTCATTTCTTTTGTTGATTCATTTTCAGAAGCAGCTTTAGTTTAGGAGTTGGGAGTTGAGTTTCATAAGCGCCACCTATATATATTCAGCATTGAAGAAAATGATAATCACATTGTTTAATGGATATTTAAGGTATTATCGAAAAAAAAAAAAAGAGCACAAAAACATTTTTAATAAAAAAAAAAAAATATTGCAACAGACAAAAACCAAAATGATGACGTCCTCCTGCGAAGGTCAAAAATATTCACTAAATGTTAAACCTGACAAACAAAATAAAATAAAAAAACATAATAAATAAATACTAGTCTTTTAATTATAATCACTGTTTTCTACCTGCCGTGCAATGTTCATGCATCCAGTGGTCAAAAACAGGAACTGCAACAGGTGTTAAGAGGTCCATAGCTGCCCACTGTGCTCAGAATTTTAGTCCCCGGTTTGCCAGGGATGCGTTTTTCACACCATGACCACAGTTTATAGTATTTGAGAAATGAAATGTAATAAATATCCAACAAGGTGAAACTGTGAGTGCAGACTGTCCAATATCTGTGTCTATGATTCACATAAACATTTCTATTCTAAGACATCTTACACAACTGATCAAAAGAGGATAAAAAGTGTGTTTTAGAAATGGTATGTAAGTCTGTCCAGAAATGTGTGACCTCGATTTCTACACAGAAGCTAAGAAAATAAATTAATTAATTCCATTCATAATAATAATAATAATAATAATAATAATAATAATAATAATAATAATAATAAGCCCTTATATAGTGCCCAACTTTATTCCCAACAACTTTTACTCACTTGTATGGGATGCATTTGATTAAATCTGGCAACCCAGGGAAATGAAATTCTCTCTTTTTAAAATAAAAAAACTTTAAAATAATAATTATTCCTTAAAAGAAAACTTATAAATAAACCCATTTGTAGGATTTGGGGTGGATTCACAGATTACGTGACAGATTACAATTATATTAAACGGATTATCGGAATTACAAATAAACGACTACATTACTGATGGTTTAGGGGACACACTTGTCTCTTTCTTTTCCCAGTTACTGGTTAAAATTGCTTTTATTTCGGACCATTAATGATTAACACTCGTTTCCAGCAAACGGTCTGTCAACAGGCCCTGATGCAAAAATTAATCAACAATTTATTATTTGTTTGTTTCAGCACCAAACTGTTAATTTTATATAAATCCATATTATCCGTTGTCTTTTTAATTTTTTTGTATTTTTATTTTATTTTAATTATTTTATTTCATTATTGGGTTTTTTCTCTTTAATTTTATTGGTTTTTTTATTTATTTATTTTACTTTTTACTTTTACTTTTTTGTTTCATGTAAAATTATTTAGCATTCACACTGCTGTTTAACCACACGGTTGAAAATGACAGGTTGAAAATTAAACATTTGGCATCGTGGTGTGTGTGTGTGTGTGTGTGTGTGTGTGTGTGTGTGTGTGTGTGTGTGTGTGTGTGTTTGCTGAGCGTTAATGACAGAAGATGAGATCAGCTGTTCACCGCAGCTCTTTGCGTCATCACGGTGATCTGTACACGAGCCCGAGGCGACTCAACAAACACTGATTGTTCTGCACACACACACACACACACACACACACACACACACACACAGTTAACGCATGTTCTCCCCGTTCCTCATGCCTCACTTGTATCCATACACGCAGATCTGTGAAGAAAACAAAATCAAATCAAGGAGGTTTATTTCGTTCATTTTCTCTTGGCCTAATTAATTCTAAAAACAGAGTGAAAGTTTCCTGGAAAACAAGATATTATATGTTCTTTTGACTTAAGTCTCCTCTATGAGCTTAGATGTTCTACAGAAGTACCGTCTGCTGTACAGTTCCTCAAAGAACAAAGATTCTTTTGATTGCTCCATGGGTCTTCCATCTTCATATATTACATCTTAGTGTAACCCATAAACCTCTCATTCCACCAACATGAGCTCTTCAGGGGAAGGGTTCCTTACTGCTTATGTGGATTTATATCGATTCTCAGGTTCTCCACAGGGTTCTTTACGTCCTAAAACGCTTCTTTCCATAAGAAATCTCCCCCTGCAATAAGCTCTTCTCTTCTCTCCTCTCCTGCGAAGTCTTTCCACTTTTCATCCAGGAGCCGGGCCCACGTTCCAGCACGAGCGAACGCTGAATTCACTCCATAAATTCATCTTTCATAGTTTTTGTTTCATCGAATCCAATCAGATATTTTCTGCTAATGATTTATTTTTCAATTTGGCCTTGGAGCTCTGACCTCCACCCTACTGAACACACACCCAGGCCTCCTCACCTCATCTACATCCATAATGAATCTTCACAAATCTCTGGAACATCTTGCCGGAAGAGTGAAGGTTAATTATAGCAGGAAATGGGACGTGATCTTATGGTCTACAGGTTTAAGGAGGTTATGTTTGGTTTCTTGTATCCCGATCATGAGAAATACTCAGTAAGTCAGGGTTCAGGATATTCTTCTGCTGTGATTACTGTATTTCTCATTGAACTCAGAGTCTCAGTGAGTCGATTCGGAGTCGAGCATGAGCGTGATTATCGTCTGTGTGAAGAACCAGACCCAGGTGAAGAACACACACTATTATTATTATCATCATCATCATGATTTCTCCCCCTGTTTTCACTTAAAACAATACAAACTTGTTGCACAAAATCCAACCCTGTGAAATGCACATTCAAAATCAAATAAATATTTCCACTGAATGTCCTTAAAGTTCTCACGTCGTTACCATCGTTTATGAAACGAGAAAAAAGCAGAGGTCGTTGTTTTTTACATCGTTTCTATTTAAAACTGTTTCATAACGTGGAATTACTGCAGATAATATGTGTGTGTGAGAGAGAGAGAGAGAGAGAGAGAGAGAGAACATGAGTGAGAAAAGATTGAGATAAAGAGAGAACATGAGTGAGAAAATAGTGTGAGAGAAAACAGGAGTGAGAAAAGAATGAGAGCTAAAATGAGTGACAAAAGAGAGAGAGAGAGAGAGAGAGAGAGAGAGAGTGAGTGTGTGTGTATGTGAGAGAGAGAGAGAGAGAGAGAGAGAGTGAGTGAGTGTGTGTGTGTATGAGAGAGAGAGAGAGAGTAACTGAGAGTGAGAGAGAGAGAGAGAGAGAGATATGAAGACAGAAGGAAAGAGATAAAAGTTGGCAGTCAAAGGACACTCAGATGTCTTGTCACTTCTAATCTTGTCGTGTGTGTGTGTGTGTGTGTGTGTGTGTGTGTGTGAAATCCTTTACATGCGTGTAATTGGATTAATCATACAGCTCTCTAAATAAAGGTGTGTGGGATGAACAAGCACCTGGGTCTGTAAGTGTGTGTGTGTGTGTGTGTGTGTGTGTGTTGTGGGGGTGATGACCTCACCACTGCGACCTGCGGCAAGGAGAGAAGGAGCTCCAATGTCTTTGTATTTTTTTCTTCGTTTCGTGTTATTTTCTTCATCTCTCCATCATCACAGAAGTTAATAGACATTTTGATGGAGATAGGAGACGTGTTGAGGGAGATGGGAGAGGTGTTGATGGAGATTGGGAGACGTGTTGGAGATGGGAGACGTGTTGAGGGAGATGGGAGAGGTGTTGATGGAGATTGGGAGACGTGTTGAGGGAGATGGGAGAGGTGTTGATGGAGATTGGGAGAGGTGTTGATGGAGATTGGGAGACGTGTTGATGGAGATGGGAGACGTATTGATGGAGATTGGGAGACGTGTTGATGGAGATTGGGAGACGTGTTGATGGAGATTGGGAGAGTGTTGATGGAGATTGGGAGAGGTGTTGATGGAGATTGGGAGACGTGTTGATGGAGATTGAGAGAGGTGTTGATGGAGATTGGGAGACGTGTTGAGGGAGATGGGAGACGTGTTGAGGGAGATGGGAGACGTGTTGAGGGAGATGGGAGAGGTGTTGATGGAGATTGGGAGACGTGTTGAGGGAGATGGGAGACATGTTGATGGAGATGGGAGAGGTGTTGATGGAGATGGAGACGTGTTGATGGAGATTGGGAGACGTGTTGATGGAGATGGGAGAGGTGTTGATGGAGATTGGGAGGCGTGTTGAGGGAGATGGAGAGGTGTTGATGGAGATTG